>NC_052155.1:67965012-68221218 GCF_902713615.1 Scyliorhinus canicula | reverse complement strand
CCCCCCTCTCCCTCCCCCCCCCCTCCCCTCCCCCTCCCTCCCCTCCCCCCTCCCCCTCCCTCTCCCTCCCTCCCTCCCCCTCCCCCCCTCCCCCCCCCCCCCTCCCCTCCCCCCCCTCCCCCCCCTCCCCCCCTCCCCCCCCTCTCCCCTCCCCCCCTCCCTCCTCCGCTCCCCTCCCCCTCCCTCCTCCTCTCCCTCCCCCCCTCCTCTCCCTCCCCCCCGCCCCTCCTCCTCTCCCTCCCCCCCCTCCCCTCCTCCTCTCCTCCCCCCCCCTCCCCTCCTCCTCTCCCTCCCCTCCCCCCCCCTCCCCTCTCCCTCTCCCTCCCCCTCCCCCCCCCCCCCCCTCTCCCCTCTCCCTCCCCTCCCCCCCTCTCCCTCCCCCTCCCCTCCCCCCCCCCCCCCTCTCCTCCCCTCCAATCTGTTGGTGAATAAGACGAGATATTCTGAGTTGCTGCTCAGGTGGTTTGCAGTCGGCGAGGCAGGGCAGTGGGTAACGCACTCGCTCACACACACACTCACTCTCACTATATAACTTGTGTCAGTTTCACAACACAATCTCACTGTTACATATTGGCTTCCAAATAATAACACACACAAAAAAGTTGCCCCTTTCGATCAAAGGGCAATCCTTATTTTGTTCCTGGTGTTAAAATACTGCCTGGGCGGGAGAAGTAAAAGTGAACAGCGTGGCTGTTGCGTTTTATTAAATCAGATTTGGACAGATCCCGGTCGAAATGCAAAAGAGCCCGGGCTGGGGCGCCTCCCAAAAGCGCCTGGGTCCTGAGGGCGAATTCCAGCGAGGTGGGTTGGCTGGTCACTCGGGTCGCTACAGGAGCTGCGGGACAGATGAATTTGAAGGACTGGATTGAGTGATGGGGCTGTGTAATCTGATTTGACCCATGTGCGATTGCAGCCAATAGAAAGGGCCCGTTTTTAATTGGAGCAAAGTTTGGCTGCCTGACTAAATTGTAACATTTTAGCAGCAATAGGTGACGATCCGTGTACTCGACTTGGATTATTTTAGGGAGCCTCTATTGTCCCCATGCGCTGATACTTTTTAGGGGTAATTTTATGCATAGTTTCACAGTGCCCTCAATATAAACATTGCAAAACCTTCCCTCAATTAAATTTCATTTTTAACAATGTTATGGGGAACAAATAAACGTTTTAAAAAAAAAAAATCTGGGCTTTCATATGGTCTACTTCCAGTGGGTTTTGGGAAAACTGGAAGAATACACGAAGCAGCAGAAGATGTGGATCAGTTTTAGACTCTTAAACTTTAAAATCAAAGTTGTAATGCCTGTTTTGGACCACAGAAAAGTGGTTGTACCGTGGCATTGTAAAATAAGGTCAATTCTGTTCTTGTGTATACTTTTATCCTTGAATATGAATATGCAGGGAGGTATATGTGGAGTTACAGATGCAAACCTCTACCTGTGCCTTCTGGTGATTTGAATATCATTTGTGGATGAACCCGCTCATCCAATTTCCTTGGGTTGGGTTCTCCAGTACCATTCTTCTGCTGCATTGCCTCTGATCAATTGTCTCCTGCTCCCTGTCTGTTCTTTGCTCTACCACTGTTGAGGAGGGGGCTAAAGGACTTGGAACAAAGAAAGTGGGAACTAGTGAGAAAATGAGCTGGATAAAGGAAACCACTGGATTTGTCTAATTCTAGTTGAGATTCCCATTTACTGCATATGTCACCAGCTGTACTTTGACCCTTTACAATGTTGCCTTCTACATGCTTCTCTTCACTTTGCCTTTTGCTGCTTGAGGGTGTCTTGCTGGATATGCACAACTTGGTGGAGATGATCTTTTGCTGCCTGTGCTTTTTTGTTTATTCCCGCCATAATGAGATTGGGCTAGAAGCAGCTTTGGATTTATTTTATCGGTTGAAGATAAGATTTTTTTTACAGTTCAAACTTCTGCTGGAAATTATTGATGACAATTTGTCTACCATCGACCCCTATAATTTAAATCTAGGTTTCTAAGCATGAGTTTATTAATCTGACTATAAATGTTATTGAAAAAATAAATCCATAATTTAAAGTAAATTAGAGGTGGATTCTACTCAACGTCTCTGATACAGATCTTATTTTGCAATGAATGTCAGCGTTGATGTTTCTTCATTTGTATGATAGTGCTGACAGGTGGCCCACTTTGTGGAAAATACAGGCTACGTCAGTTCCACTTCCATTGGGGAGCCTGTGATGGTCATGGCAGTGAACATGTAATTGATGGAAAAAACTTTGCTGGAGAGGTGAGTGAACAATGATTGGACATCTAAGAAAAACTGGTGAGGGACATTTTAGTGTTTAAAAATCAGTTTTGCTGTAAGACTCCCACCCCAAATGCACTTGTTTTAGCAGAAGGCATTGGTGAGAAGATCACATCATAGGATGTGGGTGTCATTTATTGCCCAACCCTAATTTTTCTCGAAAGGTGGTGGTGGTGAGCTGCCTTCTTGAACCAGTCCATGTGCTGTGGGAAGATCCGCTGGGTTGACGGGGCTGGGTTTGCTTTATTGTTTCTGATGCCGAGGTCAGTAAATAACAGATTGCAGCCGAGAACAAATTTTTTTATCATTATGAAATAATGTTTATTGCTGGATGCTGCAGGTCACACTCTAAGAAAATATTGGCTAACTTTTGCCGTTGTCTATTTTAATAGGAAATCTCCATTCTTGCCACATCAGGATGTTCGCATCCATCTCAATCTTTGTAATATTGCAACGCATCTGAGGTATTTAAAATAATGAGGGATGAAACAAAATACTGGAATTACTCTGGTCAGACAGCATCTGTGGAGGGAGAAAGAGCTAAATTTTAATGTGTGGAGCAGATGGATTTGGGAACAGTTGGAACATTGGGGACATTGACAGCAGCTCGGATAGCTGGCTCCAACATGTGGACTTCTGCTTGCACTTGCTGTGTGTAAGGAATCTCTTCCCGAGACAGGTTAATAAGTGAACTACAGCAATGTTAATCATTTGCATTTTAACTATGGGTCCGCCAGTTTCTCGGGCTTCATAACCTGTTGAGTGAAGCAAGGTGAGAACACAGTTGAGGGGCTGAGCATGCGAAGGGGAACATACCAGTAAGTAGTGTCGCTTCAAACCTGCTTTCTCGCTTAATTTTGTGAAAGGCTTTATTTACGTAGCCAGTACTTGTACCGGGGAGGTTATTTTTCAAACTTTGGTGGTTTGTTTGTTTGATCTCTACTCTGGAGCTCTGATCTATCAGATCCGTATTGGTGCCACTCCAAAGTGAACAGAAACAGCGGGGAGAGGATCAGAAGAGAGGTGCAACATGCAGGAGGTCATGTAGGCACAGAGTTGGGATAAGTTTCCTGGTCATGTTTGAATACCAGTACCTGAAGGTGGCAGACATTTGCAACCTGGTACAATAACAGAAAATGCTGAAATAAATTTATTCCATGTCCATATGACTCTTCAGTCAATCTTAAATGCACGTTTGGTGTGGGCACATTTCCTCTAATATCCTATTTGTCAGGGCAGACAATCATGTTAACTTCGCCCATGGTGGCTCCAGTCTGAAAGAGCAAGCACACGTGCTCTGCAGCTGAAACTAATATGATGCGACCAAAACACTAGCAGCATCACACGTGGGTGTCCTCATTATTGCAAGGCACAGTTAGTCCACCTGACAGTCACCTTTGAAAGTCACTCACTTCCCCAAACCCACAGCAGTTCTTAAAACAATCATCCCTTTTACAACCCCTCATTGCTTGCCAATTCATGAATTGACACAAATCTAGTGGAAAAGATCTAGCGGCATGGTGGCACAGTGGTTAGCACTGCTGCCTCACAGTTCCAGGTTCAGTGCCTGCCTCGGGTGACCATCTGTGGAGTTTGTAACCCCCCCCCCCCCCCCAAAATCCGGTGTCTGCGTGGGTAGAGAAAATGGGCAGAATAACTCGGATGCTGGAAGTCTGAAATGAAAGGTGAAATGCTGGAAAGACTTAACAGGTCTGTGGAGACAGTGAAGCAGAATTAATGTTTCAGACTTTTGAACTGAAAACGTTACAGATCTGAAATGTTAACATTTTCAAAGAGCAGATGTAAATGGAACAGTGGTAACATCAATCAATACATTGTTGGGTATGATGTGGGGATACTAGTCAACTAGTCTTGAGTATGCATTCATGTTGCCGATTTGAGAGTAGTAACTCCTGAGTTTGCTGCAGATATATTGGGGGATGTGATGGGGGTTCAGGTCTGAACCTTTCAGTTGCAATTTCACTTTCTAGTTTCCGGAGTTAGTTGTTGAGTAAAATGCGCCTCCATCGTGGACACATTTCCTCCAATATCGAATACCAAATCTTAATTTGGAGAAGAAATGGATTGGTTCATACCTATGACAAGTTTCTTATTACACATATCTACACATAAAAGCAAAAATACTGCCGACGTTGGAAATATTAAAGACCGGAAATACTGAAGTCTTCAACAGATTGACTTTTTTAAACCTTAAAATATTTTTATCATCAGGATCGGAAGTGGTTACAAATGTGTAACTTTCAAGCAACTTGGGGTTTGGGGAAGGCAGGAGAGACAATAATGTGATAATGAGACAAGTATAGTAAAGAGAGCCTCAAGCAGCCCAGGACATAATGGAAGCAAATTGGTAGATTTTCCACTATCACTCATCTTCTGCCAACTTGCTGTAATAATTTGCACAACCTATGGACTCATTTTTGATTTCTATACTTGTCTCATTACCAAATTAGTTTTACATAGCTCTGTCATAATCATTTAATCATCATCTATATCACAGACATATTTTTGTTCTTTTCTTGCCTTCGCTGCTCCGTTCAACTTTGACATCTTTCAGTTCGGATAAATATCAACCTAAGATACAGTGGAGTGCATGTCTTTTATGATTGCTGCACAGAAGAGTGGTTATTTTCAACATCAGTCCACCAAATCTGAAATTAGTTTAACCATTGCCCACTCCGCCTGCCCTGGAAAAACATGAAAAAACTTGGTTCGATCAAGCATATTTTAATTGAGATCGCTGTGTCATGACCCAGAATTCTGCTTATTATTTTGAGATACAAAAATGGTTTAACTGAGCCTGTTCTGTTTCTAGCTTCACCTGGTGCATTGGAATGCAGAAAAGTATAGTTGCTTTGCCGAGGCTGTTAAAGCACCTGATGGTTTGGGTGTCATTGCTGTCTTTCTGAAGGTATGAAGGTTTATTTATGAGCTGGCATTTGCAATATGCAATAACAATGCTCTTTTTGCTGTAAAAATCCATTTACAAACTGTGTTGCATTGACCATGGATGGTAAAATTAGACTTGAGTGGTGACACACAATGGGTGCTATCAGATCAATTGGAAAACAAGCTGTATCTGGTCGAGTGTCTGATATGTGCTCTCTGAGTTGCATTGACTTAGTTGAGTATCAAGGGTGCCATTTTGATAATCAGCCAATGCTTTTGTCTGTTTTCTGCACTTTCCCAAATCCACCCTATTATTTCAGTTTCATCCTAGCTCTTCAATAATAGAAATATTGAAATTCAACAATAGATGCTGAATTCCTGAACTCTGCAACCAATTTCTTTGCTTGCTCTGGTATATACTAACGGACTAACCAGGGATATGGAAAATGGGCAGACGTTTGCAAAGACATTAAGCAAAATATACATTCTCTCAAATAGTTGTATTGCTGGATACGTTTGCCTTCTGTAATACACATTTGATAACCACACCAACAACTGGGAAAATCCAATTTTATTTGTGTCCTTCTAACCATAATGGATGTGTTTGCCCTGAAATTCTGTACCATTTTTTAAATGCACTTGTCGGGTTTTTGGCACAAGTGCAAAAACATTTGTACCTACAAATTCAACAACTGGTTATTTATACTGTTGCTTTGATGTAGTAAAACATCTCAAGATACCACAAACTGAATAATTGCCAAAAAGTACTTTATTTCTATAGCACCTCCTCTCTTTAAAATTAATTGTGAAATTACTGATCTGTGGATAGATAACTTTACAGACAGCAAGATTTCAGTAAGAGCAATAAGACTATTCAATCTAGTTGAATTATAGAATCACGACAGTGCAGAAGGAGGCTATTCAGCCCATCGAGCCTGCACCAACCCTCCGAAAGGTCCATTTCCCCACCTTATCCCAGTAACCTCAGCAAACCTTTTGGACACGCTAAAAGGGCAATCCACCTAACTTGCACACCTTTTGGATTGGGGCAAAACTGGAGCACCCAGAGGAAACTCGCACAGACACTGGGATAACGCGCAAACTCCACATTCTCCGTCACCCAAGGTCGGAATTGAACCCGGGTCCCTGGCATTGTGCAGCAGCAGTGCTAACCACCATGTCACCGTTGGTGTTGGTTAGAATCAATACAGAAAGGCCGTTCAGCCTATGAATCTATTATGCCTGTACCAGATCTTTATAGAGCTGTCCGATTCGTCCCTCTTCCCTAGTCTTTCTTTGTAATGCTTCAGATTTTGAAAATCCCAATTCTCTTATTACTATTATCTCTACTTTTACCACTTTCTCAGGCAGTGCATTCCAGATCACAATTGCCTCCATTAATATTTTCAAAATGTTTCCTCTGTTCTTTGCCAGTCACTCGGTCTACTGTCTGTTTACTGGTCATTCTTCCAATGCAAATTGCTTCTCCTCATTGTCTCTGCCAAAACCTTTCCCGATTTTTGAATCTCTCAGATGCCTTAGTAACTGTGTATGTACTAAGACTATCCTAAATTCACCAATCTCTCTCTGCATAACTTGATACCACTCTAGTAAATTACCCATCACCTACCTAAGACCTTGTCGTCATCCTTATTAAAGTGTGGGTCCCCAATTAAATATGTACTTCCAGCTGAAGCCTCAAGGTTTAGCAGTAGGTTGATGGAAAGAATTTGGCTAGAATGCCCTGCTGGTCTTGGGTGCTACGAGAACTTGAACATGAGCCATTGTACTAGGCAGGGGAGGGTCTTGGTGTGTGAGAATTTGCGTGGATTATGTGTACAGTTCTGAAATTGGACTTGAGCACATTAAGTTTCTTCCCAGCCGTAAAGTTGATACTAACTGTGAGTGAGAATGAGAACAGAGGTTCAAATTGGTCCATGTCTGCGTTTCTACAGTTTGATAATTTGCCATTTGGAAGTTGTCATCCGCAATGAATTTTAGGACCTTGCCTTAATTCACCCTCTTTCTTTTTCGATTCACCCATCTTCTGACTATTGCAATCAACACACTAATCCTTTCTTTAACAGTCCAAGCAGATTTACCTTGTATTATGGACAGACTTGAACATAGAACAGCACAGAACAGGCCCTTCGGCCCTCGATGTTGTGCCGAGCATTGTCCGAAACCAAGATGAAGCTATCTCACTCCCTGTCATTCTGGTGTGCTCCATGTATCAGTCCAATAACCGCTTGAAAGTTCCTAAAGTGTCCGACCCCACTATCACAGCACGCAGTCCATTCCACACCCTAACCACTCTCTGAGTAAAGAACCTACCTCGGACATCCCTCCTATATCTTCCATCCTGAACCTTATAATTATGCCCCCTTGTAACAGCTACATCCACCTGAGGAAATAGTCTCTGAACATCCACTCTATTTATCCCCCTCAGCATCTTATAAACCTCTATTAAGTCGCCTCTCATCCTCCTCCGCTCCGAAGAGGAAAAGCCCTAGCTCCCTCAACCTTTCCTCATAAGACATTTCACCTCAAAGTCACATTTGAGAATGAGAAGAATGCAGCAATAATTTCTGCAGTTCAAATTTTTTTTTCTTATGAAATCTGCATGGAACAATTTATTATGTTCAATGTAACATTAACCACTAGATTAAATTCAAAGTCGGTGTGTCTAACAACATTTGATAAAACTTCCTAAACTATCATTTAGCATTTTCTTTCAAGAAGCGGCACAATGGCGCAGTGGTTAGCATTGCTGTCTCACGGCGCTGAGGACCCGGGTTAAATTCCAGCCCGTGTTTGTGTGGGTTTTGCCCCCACAACCCAAAGAGTGTGCAGGGTAGGTGAATTGGCCACGCTTAATTGGAAGAAAAGAATTGGGTGCTCTAAATTTACAAAAACACATGCTTTCAGCTCAGCAATTAGATTATATTTGTTACTGTTCTATAATAAATATTCACATAATATTGATAGGCTTCGAGTTGATGCAATGTATTATTAATGTGGGCGTCACACGTCAGATTAGTGTAACATTAGAAGCCACTTTGACTGTCGAGTGACCATAGAGTTTCTAATGAAGCAAGATGATTGATCTCCAACAATCACCATTCAGCCCTAAAGCAGTGCAGGAATTTCTGAAGACCACATCCTAGGTTGAACTAGTGTAGTTGCCTCATCGACATATCCTCCATTTATGAAGTCAGAAGTGAGGCTGTTCACTGACCCACAGTCCCATTTTGCAATAATTCACATAATGAAATAGGCCATTCCTGTAAGTAGTCATACCTGGACAATAGTTAAGCCCGAGTTAATTAAGTGGCAATATGTGCACCACAAGTGCCAGACAGTGATCATCTAAAATGAGAAAGCCTAATACCTGTCCACATGACTTTGTGGCCTCCCCATCAAAGCTTGACCATTGACCAGAAGCAACTGAACCAACCACACATGCCGTGGCTGTTAGACAAAATACAGTGTTTACTGAAGGGATCTGGTCATCTATCTCCTATAAGGTGCAAGTCAGGTGAGTGATGGGACTTGTTTGGATATGTGCAGAAACCCGACTGACTCCATCCAGAACAAAAGTAGTGTGCTTGATTTGGCATTCCAGCCATTAGCCTGCTCTTGTATGCTCCATTGCATGTACCGTGGTAGAAATCCTGCCTAGTCAGTGACTCACATCTTGTGAATGGATTTAAAGAAAAAAGGCAGGACTTCAAAGTTGGTCTGATTTCCATGATTTTTTAAAAAACTCTACTGATTTGTAGATGATGGCTTTCCTGCAGCAGCAACTGTGCAAAATTATATAGATTTCCAATGACCAGTTTACAGCTACACAATTCACTGCTTGCAAGCAAGTAAATTCCAAGTGTCCTGTTTTATACACTATAATAGTTCCTTTCATCTTTGTCTTAAATTGATGGAAAAAAAAGTCATTTAAATAGTGAACATTCCTCAGAGCATCATCATGTGATCAACCTTCAGTTGAACTCAATAATAAACAGCATTATTTCCAACAATTGTTTATGGTTACTAGAATTTTGAACATGGAGTAACTCAGACATGAAAAAGGAAATCGAGCATACAGTATATCAGTCACCATAAAATGTAATTATTGTTGGACAAATGGTAAAAGTTGAACCTCGTATTTTTGGCCTTTCAATTCCTTAGTAGGACCATTTCCTTGTCTGCCTAAATGCAAATCTGAATAACCACAGGAGTTATGATGTGAATGCTCAATGGTATCTTGTGACTTTCAGGTGTGTGATTCAAATCCAGCTCTGCAGAAGATTGTCTGTTCTCTGGAGTGTCTTAAATCAAAGGTACAATGAATTATATACAGTGTATGTAGATGTAATAAATGTGACAACTAATTTGCAACTTTACATTACAGTTGTTGCCTAGAGTGAAAATGTCTGAATGCCTCCAATGTCGTGTATGCAAGCTTTTGTTTACAAGGCCAATGCAAATAGCACAGATGCTGGTTAAGAATTGAAGTAATCTTTTGTACTAACAACAAATGTATTAACTTTGGAAAATTATCTGCATACCATAACCTGTCATTGAAATAGTGGACAAACAAACCTATTTGCTCCTAATACAAGTAAGCATGGTCTTGGTATATACATATGCTATTTCATATGATGTGTGCTTAGCATATCAGTGGTTACTTAGAGGAGTAAAGCCTCTGTTTTTTTTAAAATTTAGAGTACCCAATATTTTTTTCCTAATTAAGGGGCAATTTAGCGTGGCCAATCCATCTACCCTGCACATCTTGGATTGTGGGAGTGAGACCCACGCAGACACTGGCAGAATGTGCAAGCTTCACACGGACAGTGACCCGGGGCCGGGATTGAACCTGAGTCTTCGGCGCCGTGAGACAGCAGTGCTAACTACTGCGTCCTGGTGTTGCCCCCATTATTATTATTTTTTTTTTGGACATTGCATCATTGCAAGGCCAGTGTTTGTTGACAATCCCTAATTGACTTTGAGACGGTGGCGATAGGCCGCCTTGAGCTGCTGCAGTCCATTTGTGCGAGTAGCAAGGGAGTTCCAGGATTTTGATCCAGCGGCAGTGAAGAACAGCAGGTGTGGCTTAGCAGGAAACAAAAGAACAATACAGCACAGGAACAGGCCCTTCGGCATGTACCGGCCATGGTACCACCCTTGGCCAAAACCTTCAGCAGTCCATGTAGTGACATTCCCATGCATCTTCTGCTCTTCTAGGTAGTAGAGATTGCCGGTTCGAAAGGTGCTGTCAAAGTCTTGGTGAGTTGCTGCTCTGGCAGCAGTGTGTATTGTAAGGTGCGGTGGTGGTGGTGGTGGTGGTGATGGTGATGATGGAGGTGGAGGAGGAGGAGGAGAGAATGTTTTCATCTCCCCTCCCCCCAATGCCCTGTCAAAAGGACTGAAGACAGGAGTTAACCAGTCTTGAGCATTGGCTGTAATTCAGTTCTCATTTTACATATAAACCGTATGTTGCTAATACCTGATTTGCTTCGTTTTCACTTCTCTTCCAACTGAACGTTGCTATTTATTACAACTGATTGTAAAACATTACTCACCTTGGAGGTCTAATCACAGTTCTTTCTATTCTTAGGATTCTAAAAGCGAGTTTAAAGACTTTTCCCCTTGTTCTCTGCTGCCTTCTTGTCTCCAATATTACACCTATCTCGGATCCCTGACCACTCCACCCCTGTGTGAGAGTGTAATCTGGCTTGTGCTTAAGGAACCTGTCACTATCGGCGCAGATCAGGTAAATAATAATCGACAATTGATTGATTCCAGTGCAAAAAGTAGTATTTTTGTCCGTCATGCTGTGCTGGTCTTCTGCAAGATCAATTCCCCTCGTGCCACTCTTCTATCTTTTCTATGTGGCCCTGCATATTTTTTCCTTTCCATTTTGGAATTATCCAATTCCCTTTCGAATGCCACGATTGAGTTTGCCTGCATAATACTCTGTGCATTCCAGATCCTAAACACTCACTGTTGTTTTGGGGGGTGGGGGAGAGAAAAAGGGGCAGGATTCTCTGTTAGCCAATACCGAAATTGGAAAGTGCGATTTGGCAGAAATTAGCTTCCGATGCCAAACTCTCAGCAGGCGCTAGTCTAACGGAAAATCACTTTTCTCCGTTACCTTGAAAACAGCGTCAATGCATTTCACTCCGCACGTACAGTAGGCACCGTTTGCATATCATTAGTGGGCCCAACCCTGTACTCTCCAGGGCCTCTGCGATTCTCCGCCCTCGATGGGCCTAGTTCCTGACGGCATGATTCACTTGTACTTTTAAAAGTCATGAAACCATCATGGCAGCTGCTGAGGGAGAGAGGTGGTATGGAAAGTGTCTAACATTGCCATAGTTTGCTGCCAATTGTGCCGCAGACCGGGGGCTTCTGTCAGGGCTGGGTGGGGTCGTGATGGATGGACATGGAACACCATTGCTGCAGCTAGCAAGGCAGCCATGCAGCTACGCACACAGCTAACGGCCCACTAAGAACCTGGTGCCAAGGGTCACACAGGTGCACCCTCTGGGTGCCCTCTGGCCCCAGTTGACCCATCAGCTGTATGGGCGCGCTCCAGCACAAGTGCCATCTTGTTGGCTGGGATGAGTGTGTGTGGGGATTGTAATGTGTATCTGCGTCTGCAGCTTGTCAGCCTCCCAAGAGTCAATCACCGACCCGGTGAATTCCACACCATTTTTCAGTGGAATAGAGTGTTCCACGTGGCACCGGTGCTAGCCACTCAACGGTAGCGGAATCAGTCCAGGTGCAGTGCCGGTTTTTCTGCCGTAAAAGTCCACGGATTCCCTGTTGACGTCAACCCGTAAGTCTCTTAACACTTAGAAAATTAGAATCCAGCCCAAGGTTTTCCTCATGTAGCCACTGCTGTTTTTTCTAATTATCTTAAATCTGTGCCTTCTGGTTCCCAATGTTCTACTCTATCCAGACCACCTCATGATTTTTCAATATCACAAATCTTCTGTTTTTTGAGGAAAACAGTCCCAGCTTCTCCCATCTTAAAATATGATCATGAAACTGATTTATCATTGAGACAGCAAATATTCAGCAAGAGGTCAGGTCAATTACGATTTTATAAAAAAACTAAATTTTGAATAGAATGCTTATGTTTAAACTTATGTAATTAACTGAAACCATTTTAAATATTTGAACCAACTTGTCCACTCTGTACGTCATAGAGGAGTAGTTTCTAACTATCCAGCCACATCAAACTTTATTGCTAATTCAGTCAGTTGGATTTGTATTATGCAAGTGTAGAGCCAGTAGATGAGAATTAATATTTACACTAGTACTGACACAATGCAAATGGCAGATATCTGCCAATGGGCTCACAGTTTAGAAATAAGTTTAATTTAGATGAACTGAACTCGCATAATGTTTAAAACCAAAGACTTCTGTGCGTAGAAATGTCAATTAAAACCATACAAACAGCACTTATTGGAGCATCTTTTTTAAATAAAATTTAGAGTACCCAATTATTTTTTCCAATTAAGGGGCAATTTAGAAAGGGCCAATCCACCTATCCTGCACATCTTTGGGTTGTGAGGATAAAATCCAGGCAGACAGGGGGAGAACATGCAAACTCCACACGGACAGTGACCCAGGGCTGGGGTTCGAACCCAGGTCCTCAGCGCTGTAGACAGTAATGCTAACCACTGTGCCACCATGCTGCCCCTTATTGGTGTATCTTCACTACAATAGTTTGATTGGATAATGGTTTGTATCATGTATACAATCATCCAATGAACACCAGTTGAAATTGAGATATGAATGGGCATAAATCAATTTGTAAAAATGCTCGCATGTTTTAAAATAGAATTTGGACTAAATTCGATCACACTGGGGATTTGTACAACCAGTGGCTATGAACTCTGCTTTTCTGAGTTGTGCGTGAGGGGAATCATCCACAACGAGAGCTTTACAAGCAGGTGGGAACTCTGGCATCCTTCGACATATTGAAGGGGGGGTGGATTTTACAGCTGTTCTTGCCAGCGGAATCTTCCGGTTCTGCCAATAGTGAACCCCCCTGTTGTGGCGGGAGATGGAGTCAGTGAGAAATCCCATTGACTGGCAGGACCAGAAGATAATGGTGATCCGCCTCCCACTGTCCCATAATATCAGTGATAAATATTTTCAGTTCCTATGTCAAAGAAAAACCAGGAATGATGACATCAAATAACTTTTTTAAAATAAATTGAGTACCCAATTTTTTTTCCCAATTAAAGGAAATTTAACGTGGCCAATCCACCTACCCTGCACATCGTTGGGTTGTGGGGTGAAACCCACGCAGACACTGGGATAATGTGCAAACTCACACGGATAGTGATCCGGGATCAGGATCAAATCCAGGTCCTCAGTGCCACGAGAAAGCAGTTCTTATAACCACTGTGCCACCCTATCAAATAACATTATTGATCAGTGTATTTCGTTACAGCAAAATAAATTCCAATAGCGAAATGAGTATGAGGCAGTTATTCTGGGGGATAGAGAGAATGGCTCTGTGTGCTGCAAGTATCTATCCTGGAGATGCAGGTTGGGTACCTGAAAGGTGGTTATATGGAAAATAATGCCCACTCCACCCGACATTTCGCCACATCCTGCAACAATGTTTTTGAAGTGCTGTGCATTGATTCAAAACAAAGTTTGGAGGTGGGTGAAGTTGCAGAGGGCACTGGGAAATCAAGGGTTGAACACAAAATAATTGTTAAGCTTAGGCTGGATGACATTGATTGGTTGAGATGTGCACCACAACTCCTGAATATGTACATGGAGAGTCAAGATCAATCAGTCTTCAGGTGAAGTTGGGGTGAGGGGGGTAGTCAGATGGTGGGCCATGGTACACAGATGTATTCATTTATTTTGTTCATTAAATTTCTAATGTAAATGTACACTCTGGCCAATTGTCTAAGAAAAAGAATTTCAGAATTGGAGGTTCTAAATTGGAGATGGCAAATCTAGAAGTTATCTGAACGCATAGCTTTAAAAACAACCCGGTATGTTGATCACTTGGCAGTGCAAACTCGTGAACCTTGATGTGTATCACCAGTGTAAACTTCCTTTTAAAAAATACTGCTAGTTAAGTTTCTGATTGAAATATGGTTCATTAACTGAGTTACTAATATTTGCTTGCTCCCTGGTTACTCAACATGAGTTACTTCACAACTTGAAGAGGAAGTGAAATGAAATACACAGGAGCACACCCACATTGAAAGATAGCGAGGCTTCCTCTTTTAAAGCGAGATGCTGATCGTGAAATCTGATTAAATGAACAGTGGTGCCTCTTAGAGTGGCTGGGGGGGAAAAATACATTAGATCTTGCCTGGAATCTCAAGAACTTTGTCTGGGGATCAAACCTAAAAGTCCACAAGGATATGGAAATAGTTTCACCCTGCAGGGCATATTTCCACCCGTACTAATTTCATAAAGTTTTGGTTATCCAATGACTCATTACCGACATGCAGAGGATAAAATTAGTAATAAATGTTTGCACAAGGCTGTTCTCCCACATCACTGCAATGATAGTATCATTCTACTCTGCATACATTCAGGTTGCAAAGTTTGCTGCAGTCATTTGACAACATCTGAATTGCTGCTTTTCTTTTATCAGTATAGTGAAGAGTGGGTCTTATGAATTTACTATTATCATGCTTGCATTTTCCAGATAGCAAAGTTCCGCTGTTTGGAGTTTGGACCAAATGAGCCCATGGTAAACAACTACCGACCTCCCCAGCCATCGAAATGCAGGGAGATTCGAAAAAACTTTGAGTAAGGATTGGAGTACAGTCATCAGCTTGCCTTCCTGAACTGTCCCTGTGTAGCAGTAAATTTGCCCTGATGTGCCCCCCCTCCCCCAACCCTGTCGCCCACCACCACTATTTACTTGGACAACCAAGCACACAACACCTTTTTAAGCACAAGTTAATAAAATTGGGGCATCCAGATTGGTCTAACTAAGCAGCCACTGGATTGTTATCGTATTCCTGGATCTTCCTGAGCCTAGCCAATTTAACAAATCCTGAAGCAGTAATTTCATCTGTTGAAAATAAGACATGAAGGCAGTCGGTAATTTAGTGAAGGATTAATCTGTAGCACTGACTATATTGTTCAAGTTTAATGAAAATTGTTTTTTTTAGTGATGTTAACTGTAAAGCAGTTTCTAGTTTAAAAAAATTATATTGAATATTAAAGAGCAATAATTCTACAATTTACTCATTCGTGAAATTATCTTTTAACCAATGCAATAAGAGTTGTAAGCCATAAGATTTAGTAAATAAACATTTTTGCTGACTTGACTGTGCTGTTTCTCTCTTTGAAACCTACTATCATGAGGCAAGAGTAGATTTCCAGAAGCTGTTTTTGGCTCTTGCTGCACGTGGCCCAAGCAGTTTTAAACTTCCTCTTTGCATTTCCATTTCAGTTCACCAAACGCGACACTAGAAAAATATCCTTTTTTTAAAAACTACATTAATGCAACGAGAAGCTTCGTCAATGTTTTATTCCTAAAATGAGCATTGCAAAACGTTTAAACAAAAAGTAAGATTTCCAACTCATTCAGAACACACCCAATGTGATGTTAAACTTCTTGGACCCAAATACCCTTGGATGCAGAATAATATTTTTATGGTCCTAATTTCTTCCTCTTTAATTTCACTGTCTTTAACGATCTTCTTTTGATTTTAACTTTACTGCATTGACCATTAATCGAAAACCATTAAGATAGTGATTGATTCATACTTGCTCACCCAGTTACACCAAACACTGCTAAAGCACATGCCACTTCTATACAATTTAATTGGGGGGGGGGGGGGGGAACTGTCTGGTTTACATTGCTGATGATATGCTCTTCTGGTTAGGTAATCACTGATGGCAGTGTAGTCTACTAGATTTTCTTGCTTCTCTGTTGGGCATCCTTCTTGTGGATGTCTCAATGGGAGCTTGGCCACCACAGAAAATAACACTTGACCCAAGGGGTGAGATAGTAGGTGCATGGCATCCATTGATCTTTTATTAGGTGGAGTGCAATAGAATCCACCATTTCTTGAAAATAAAGTGGTTTTGTAATAATGCGACAAAGAATATGAACAATAAGCAGAAACCTATAATAATGTGACAAAGAATATGAACAATCAGCACAAACCTAAACAAAATGTTTGTCATACTTTGTGCTGATGAATTGTGATGTATACTTGTATTAGGGTTTTGTGGTAGTGCAGCAGAATGTGCAGAGCAGCGATTGACTTGCAGAGGTGAGTTGGCAGTCGATTCATGGAGCAGCAGAGCGCAAGTCCAAACTCACGAGCAGCAATTGAGCATTGGCCACCTGGGGAGCTGAGTAGGGTGGCATTATTTTCCTCCTTTTCATATAGTTAAACAAATTCATTAACTTTCACCTACCGAGTTGTTAAGCCTTGCAGCAATTACATTTGGTGACGATGAAAATTAGGACTGCAGTCGGCAGCTCCAGGAATTTTTTTTTGGGGGGGGGGGGCGGAATGGGTATGCCTGCCTTAAGTTTTTTAAAAGAAAATCTCTGCACTCACGGTTTTAAAAATAGCTCCCTTTGTATGGAAATCAATCCTTTTGACTCAGACTGAACATTAGGTTCAGTACATTGAAAGACATTTTTTCACTGCTAGTGAAATTACAGGAGAGGATAAGCAAAGAAAAATTCTGCTTACAGTATGTGGACCCCAAATTTACATTCTTATTAGAAATTTAACCCCCAGAAACTCCGGATACAAAAGTCTTGGCCACCTTGTAACATTGATAAAGGATCATTTGAACCGGAGACCATCGTGCAGTATTTTAAGTTTATCTCTGCTGTAAGGGAACCAGAGGAGATGATTGAGCCATGCATGTCAAGACTTAACAAAATTGTCAGCCATACAAATTTGGATCATCATTGAGTGGCATGCTGCAAAACATTAGGTTGAAGCATGAATAACATAAACATATACAAAAACCCAATACCACAGAATAAGATTTCCATGGCGAAAGACACAGAAATATCTCAGGCAATTGAGTGCGGAGCAAGGTGCTCAAAAGTGCAGACGGGTGAGGTGAATCACCTGGTGCAAAACCGTTGCAAGTCGAAAGGGCAGAGTTGAGTGCACAGAAGAGAGAGAGCAGAAACTCAGCGAGGCAGGGTACAGAAGAACAAAAAAAAGGGTCAACAACTCAGAAATTCTGATGAATGCTATAGGTGTGGGGGCGATCAGCCCCAGGAAAGGTTCTAGGATTCTATCTGTTTTGGCTACAATCGGAGGGGCCACATCTGAATTAAGTGCCAAGCCAAACAATGCACCTGGTTTGAACTATTAAAAAAACTTGTACTCCAAACCATAATCCAGAACGTTATTCAGAAGAGGAATCTTGGGTACATCAATTGAATAATATCAAGGTGAGTAAAGGGCTCCAATCATAATGCTCCTTTGGTAAACTAGCGGCCATGAAGCACAGACGTGGATACCACTGCTTCTGCTACAGTCGTAGGGTAGGATATTTAAATATCTTCAAGGCGGAGTTCTGCCACTAAAGTTAAAGTAATACAACAGCTAAATTGGCTACATATAGGGGGAAACCCTAATAACCACTGTGTCAACGAAGCAACCTGGAGATACTTGAATGACACAATCACAGGGCCTAAAGTGTTGGCCCAAAAGTTAAATCAAAGTGGAGAATGTGGCCATTGATCCCACTGCCTCTCACATGCTAAACAAGCGCTCTACTATTTGAGCTAATTCCCCCAAGCTAAACTCATATGTGGGGATTTGTCAAAAATCCAAATGAACCACATCCACTGTGGTCAACTCTACACTAGCTAGATTCTTAAAGAATTCCAGTAGATTTGTCAAGCATGATTTTCCTTTCGTTAATCCATGCCAACTCTCTGATCCTGCCATTGTTTTCCAAGTGCTCTGCTATTAAATCTTTTGTAATGGACTCCAGCATTTTCCCCACTACTGACACCAGGCTGATTGGTCTATAATTCTTGTTTTCTCTCTCCCTCCCTTTTTAAATAGTGGGATTACATTAGCTACCCTCCAATCTGTATGAACTTCCAGGGTATTTAGAATTTTGGAAGATGACCGCCAATGGATCTACTATTTCAAGGGCCACTTCCTTAAGTACTGGAATGTAGATTATCAGGCCCTGGGGATTTATCGACCTTCAATCCTATCAATTTCCACAATACCAATTCCCTTTTAATACTGATTTCCTTCAGTTCCTCCCTATCACTAAATCCTGTATTCCCAAACATTTCTGGTATGTTATTTGTGTCCTCCTTTGTGAAGTCAAAATAAATAATTTACTTAGGTGGTTAGTCATTTCTTTGTTCCCCATGATAAATTCCCCTGTTTCTGACTGTCAGGGACCTACATTTGTCTTCGCCAGTCCTTTTCACATACCTATAGAAGCTTTTACAGTCAATTTCATGTTTTCCACAGGTTTACTCTTGTACTCTATTTTCCCCTTCTTAGACCAATAAAAATCCTTAGATTCATTTAGGGTCTTATGATCCCCATTGGAAACAGAATTTCTTATGATCCCCTTTAGAAATGTAGAGGGCGTGATTTTCCGATCGCGGGACAGAGTGTCCGCGCCGTCGTGAGCGTCGGGGGCCAGCACGGCGCTGGAGCTGTTCACGCCGCTCCAGCCTCACTTCCTGGCACGCACTGGGGGTGGCACAAACCCACGCATGCGCAGTGGCTTTACGGAACACGCCGCTCCCGACCCAACATGGCGCGGGGGTTCTGGGGCTGGACGCGCAACAAAATAGGCCCGGGGGTCGGAGAGGCCAGCCCGGATTGGTGGGCCCCGATCGGGGGCCAGACCCCATCGGAGCCCCCCTCACTCCTCCACAGGCCACCCCCCGACCCTTCATGCAGTCCCAGCCAGCAGCGAGCAGGTGGCCCGGCCTCGTACAGTGGCCCGCGCCAGCGCAAATGGAGCCGATTCTCCGCACCTCGGCGTGGCGTGGTTGCGGTGATTCTCCAGCCCGGCGCGGGGCTGGGAGAATCGCGCCCAGAATTCCTACAGTGCTGAAAGAGGCCATTGATCCCATCCAGTTTTTACCGACTCTCTGAAAGAGTACTCCACCCAAGCTCACTTCACCACCCTATCCCAATAATCCCTTAACCTAACCTACACATTGTTTTGGGACACAAAGGGGCAATTTAGCATAGCCAATCCATCTAACCTGCACATCTTTGGTTTGTGGGAGGAAACCCACGCAGATACGGGGAAAACGTGCAAACTCCACAATGTCACCCAAAGCTGGAATTGAACCAGGATCCCTGGTGCTGTGAGGCAGCAGTGTTAACCACTGTGCTATCATATCGCCCTTTTGTGGGGAACATCTCAAAGAATGAACTATTTTAAAATGGTCTGATTGAAAATGTATCAGGAAACAGCAGCTATTTTGCACATGGAAAGGCCCCACACCGAGCGATGAGCTGAATCATCAGTTTAACAAGTTCATGACTTGCTACAATCATTAGGACCCATGTTTACAAAACTCTGCCACTCGTGTGGAATGTCATTGATGGTAAGCAGACAGTCTTAGCCCAAGTTGTATCAAAATATCACTGCTTCAGCCAAGTGGAAGACTTATTTAAGCGATTGAATTTGTTAATTTTATGGGCTTCAAATAATACTGCTTCTAGTGCATACCTTGGCCAGATAAAATAAGCACTGGAAAAGTGAAACTAGGATTGTTCCCTTTAAAGCAGAGAGGATTCAGAGGGGTGATAGTGGTGTTCAAATTCATAATGGGTTGATACTTCTCAGAGTAAGGGGTCGGCCATTTAAGACCGAAATGAGGAGGAATTACTTCTCAGAGGGTTGTGAATATGTCGAATTCGGTATCTGCAGAGAGCAGTGGATGTTGGGATGTTAGGTATGTTCAAGGCCCCCCTCAAGGACAACACAGCAGAGTAAGGGGCACCTGACCTGGGTGACCAATCGGTACACAGATGGTGGAATCACTCATTGGGGAAATAGGCTCCTCGGCAGAGACATTTTGTGGCGCTGGGTACAGCCATGTAGCTGCTGCACAATCCTTTTTTTTATAAATAGTTTTTATTGAAAAATTTTGTATTTATACAACAACATCGAACCATAATAAAATACCAACAATAACAATAATAATAGCAATCATAAACATTCGCCCCTCCTCAATGAACAACACAACATATCAACAACTTAAATTAACACAATGTTAAGTTACATAACCATAGAAAAAAATATAGAAACTACAATAAGGAACTTACCCCCCCGGGTTGCTGCTGCTATTGACCAAGATACCTATCTTTGAGCCAGGAAGTCCAGAAAAGGCTGCCATCGTTTATAGAACCCTTGTATTGATCCTCTCAGGGCAAATTTGACCCCCTCCAATTTTATAAATCCCGCCATGTCACTGATCCAAGTCTCCACACTTGGGGGCCTCGCATCTTTCCACTGCATCAAGATCCTCCGCCGGGCTATTAGGGACGCAAAGGCCAGGACACCGGCCTCTTTCGCCTCCTGCACTCCCGGCTCCACCGCAACTCCTAAAATCGCGAGTCCCCACCCTGGTTTGACCCTGGATCCAACCACCCTCGACACCGTTCCCGCCACCCCCTTCCAGAATTCTTCCAGTGCCGGGCATGCCCAGAACATATGGGCGTGGTTCGCTGGACTCCCCGAACATCTGGTGCACCTGTCCTCACCCACAAAGAACCTACTCATCCTAGTCCCGGACATGTGGGCCCGGTGCAGCACCTTGAATTGGATGAGACTAAGCCTCGCACATGAAGAGGAAGAGTTGACTCTCTCCAAGGCATCCGCCCAAGTCCCGTCCTCTATCTACTCCCCAAGTTCCCCCTCCCATTTAGCCTTCAGCTCCTCCACTGATGCCTCCTCCACCTCCTGCATTACCTTATAAATGTCAGACACCTTCCCCTCTCCGACCCACACCCCCGAAAGCACTCTGTCCATCGCCCCCCGCGAGGGCAGCAAAGGGAACTCCTCTACCTGTCGCCTAGCAAACGCCTTTACCTGCAAGTATCTGAACATGTTCCCTTGGGGGAGCCCAAATTTATCTTCCAGTTCCCCCAGGCCCGCAAACCTCCCGCCAATAAACAGGTCCTTCAATTTACTGATGCCCACCCTTTGCCACCCCCTAAATCCCCCATCAGTGTTCCCCGGGATGAACTGATGATTTCCACCTAATGGAGCCTCCATCGAGCCCCCTGTTTCCCCCCTATGCCGTCTCCACTGTCCCCAGATTCTTAGGGTCGCTGCCACCACCGGGCTCGTGGAATACCTCTTAGGAGAGAGCGGCAACGGCGCCGTTGCAAAGGCACCCAGGCTCGTACCTCTGCATGACGCCATCTCCATTGTTTTCCACTCCCCCCCTATCACCCATTTATGCACCATTGACACATTAGCCGCCCAATAGTACCCCAAAAGGTTGGGCAGCGCCAGCCCGCCTCTATACCTCCCTCGCTCCAGGAAAACCCTCTTCACTCTCAGAGTCCCATGTGCCCACACAAAGCTCAAAATACTGCTAGTCACCCTCCTAAAGAAGGCCCTGGGGATGAAGATGGGCAGGCACTGAAAGAGGAACAAGAACCTCGGAAGCACCGTCATTTTGACGGACTGCACCCTCCCCACCAACGACTTTGGCAGCATGTCCCACCTCTTGAACTCCTCCTCCATCTGATCCACAAGCCTGGTGCAATTATGCTTGTGAAGAGTCCCCCAGTCCCTGGCCACCTGCACCCCCAGGTACCGAAAACTCACCCCTGCCCTCCTAAGTGGGAGCCTACCAATTCCTTCCTCCTGGTCTCCAGGGTGCACCACAAACACCTCACTCGTGCCTAGATTTAGTTTATAACCTGAAAAGGTCCCAAACTCAGCTAGCAGCTCCATCACCCCCGGCATCCCTCCCACCGGGTCCGCCACATACAGTAACAGGTCATCGGCATACAACGACACCCTATGTTCCTCCCCACCTCGCACCAAACTTCTCCACCTCCCTGAATCCCTCAACGCCATCGCCAACAGCTCGATTGCCAATGCAAACAACAAGGGGGACAGGGGGCAACCCTGCCTGGTCCCTCGGTAAAGCCAGAAGTACTCCGACCTCCTCCCATTCGTGGCCACGCACGCCATCGGGGCCTCATATAGCAGCCTCACCCATCTAATAAACCCTTTGCCAAATCCAAACCTCCCCAACACCTCCCATAGGTACCCCCACTCCACTCTATCGAAGGCCTTCTCCGCATCCAGCGCCACCACTATCTCAGCCTCCCCCTCAATCGCTGGCATCATGATGACATTCAACAATCTCCGCACATTCGTGTTCAGCTGCCTTCCCTTCACAAAACCTGTCTGATCCTCGTGTACAACCCCTGGCACACAGTCCTCTATCCTGGTGGCCAGGATTTTTGCCAGCACCTTAGCATCCACGTTGAGGAGAGATATGGGCCTGTATGAACCACACTGCTGGGGGTCCTTGTCCCTCTTTAAGATTAACAAAATCAGCGCCCGCGACATTGTCGGGGGCAAAGTCCCCCCTTCCCATGCTTCATTAAGTGTCTGCACCAGCAATGGGCCCATTAGGTCCACAATCTTTTTATAAAATTCCACCGGGAACCCATCCGGCCCCGGCGCCTTCCCTGACTGCATCTGCCCGATCCCCTTAACTAGCTCCTCCAGCTCAATCGGCACCCCCAACCCCTCCACCTGCTCCTCTTGCACCTTCGGGAAAGAAAGCCCGTCGAGAAACCTCTCCATTCCCCTCCTCTCCACCGTTGGCTCCGACCGGTACAGTTCCCCGTAAAAGTCCTTGAAGACCTCATTCACCTCTACCCCCTTCCGCACCACATTCCCACTCTTGTCTCTCACTCCAGCAATTTCCTTAGCCTCATCCCGCTTGCGGAGCTGATGAGCCAGCATCCTACTCACCTTTTCACCATGTTCGTACACTGTCCCTTGTGCCTTCCTCCACTGTGCCTCAGCCTTTCTAGTGGTCAGCAAATCAAATTTAGCCTGCAGGCTGCGCCTCTCCCCCAACAGTCCCTCCTCTGGTGCCTCCACGTACCTCCTATCTACCTCCAGCATCTTCCCCACCAGTCTATCCCTCTCACTCCTCTCGCTCCTCTCCCTGTGTGCCCGGATGGATATCAGCTCCCCACGAATCACTGCCTTTAGGGTTTCCCAGACCATCCCCACCTGGACCTCCCCTGTATCATTCACCTCGAGGTACCCCTCAATACTTGCTCAGACCCTCCTACACACCTCCTCCTCCGCCCACAACCCCACATCCAACTGTCACAACGGGCGCTGGTCCCGCACCTCCCCCATCTCCAACTCCATCCAATGCGGAGCATGGTCGGAGATTGCAATGGCCGACTATTCGGCCTCCTCCACTCTCGGAATCAGTCCCCTACTAACCACGAAGAAGTCTATCCGAGAATAAACCCTATGTACGTGGGAGAAGAAAGAGTACTCCCGTGCCCTCATCCTCACAAACCTCCATGGATCCACCCCTCCCACCTGGTCCATAAACCCTCTCAGTACCTTGGCCGCCGCCGGCCTCCTACCCGTCCTTGAACTGGACCGATCCAGTGAAGGATCCAACACTATATTGAAGTCCCCCCCCATAATCAGACCTCCCGCCTCTAGATCCGGACCCGTCGCAGCATACGCCTCATAAAGCCCGCATAGTCCCAATTTGGGGCATACACACTAGCCAGTACCACCTTCTCTCCTTGTAGCCTGCCCCTAACCATAACATACCTACCCCCCTTATCCGTCACCACCTCAGATGCCTCAAACGACACATTTTTCCCCACCAGAATCGCCACTCCCCGGTTCTTCACGTCCAACCCAGAGTGGAAAACCTGTCCCACCCACCCCTTCCTCAAACGGACCTGGTCCGCCACCTTCAGGTGGGTCTCCTGAAGCATTGCCACATCTGCCTTTAGCCCCCTCAGATGAGCAAGTGCCCTAGACCGCTTCACCGGCCCATTCAATCCTCTCGCATTCCAGGTGACCAACCGGATCAGAGGGCTTCCCACCCCCCTCCCCCGTCGACTAGCCATAGCCCGTCGACTGCCCGCCCCAGGCCAGCACCCCCCCGTCCGACCCAGTCCCCACAGCGACAACACCTCACCTTGTCCCCTCGGCCCACACCAGCTCCTTCCTGACCCTGCCAGCAGCAACCCGGTATTCCTCTTTCCCCCCCTCCCTCCCCACCCCAGACTAGGAACCCTCCTAGCCGCGAACCGTCCTCCATTGTACTTCCGTGGGTCAGCTAACTTCTGCTGACCCCGGAAACTCCCGCCAAAATCCTGACCCCTCCCAAAGTGGGATCATCCCCCATCCTGTCCCTCCTCCAGGCACCGCTCCAGCGCGGGGAAGAACCAGTTAAGGCCCCGCCTCCCCCCATCACCATCTCCGTCCCCCAGCCCCGCAGCGCGGGAAACCAGAGGAAAGCCCGCGCTTTCGCACTGCCCCACCACACCCTTCTGACGCAGCTCTCAAATACCAGCCCCACTCCATACCCCCAACCCGATATAGAATACAACAAACCCCCCCAACCCTCCCCGCAAGATACAAAACTCAAACAATGACCCCCAACAAAAAACAGAACAACACCCCAATAAATAACTATATCAAAATTGCAAAAGTACAGAAAAAGAGAACACAGCAACAGCAGAAGCCAACAATAAAGCATTACAACTGACCCCGTAACCCCCAACCCCTAGTTCGAGTCCAGTTTCTCCCTCCGCACAAAGGCCCACGCCTCCTCCGGGGAATCAAAATAATAATGCCAGTCCGAATAAGTTACCCACAGGCACGCAGGCTGCAACATTCCAAACTTTATCTTCTTCTTGTAGAGCACCTCTTTCGTCTGATTAAACCCGGACCGCCGCTCAGCCACCTCCGCACTCCAATCCTAGTAGATCCGTACTACCCCATTCTCCCAATTGCTGCTCTTCACCTTCTTGGCCCAGCGCAGCACACACTCCCGATCACTGAACCGGTGGAACCTCATCAGCACCGCACGCGGGGGTTCGTTCTCCTTAGGCCTCCTGGCCAGTACTCTGTGGGCTCCCTCCAGCTCCAGGGGCAGATGGAAAGATCCTGCCCCCACTGGCGAGTTCAGCATCGTGGCCACGTAGGTTGTCAGATCCGACCCCTCCAGCCCTTCCGCAAGGCCCAAGATCCTCAAATTTTTCCGCCTCATGCGGTGATCAAGCTCCTCGAAGCGGTCTTGCCACTTCTTGTGGCATGCATCGTGCCCCTCCACCTTACTCACGAGGACCACGGCCTCCTCCTCTCGTTCAGTGGCCTGCGCCTGCAACGCCTGGATGGCAGCACCCTGGGTCGTCTGAATCCCCGAGAGCTTTTTATTTGTTTCCTGCAGAGAGCTCAGCACCTCAGCCTTGAAATCTGCAAAACAGCGCAGGAGAGCAGCTTGCTGCTCCTGGGCCCACTGCTTCCACTCCTCTGGTGCTCCGCCATCTTGGAATCCTTCCCCCGTTTTTTCTGGGGAGCTGCTGCCGTTTTTTCCCCCTTTCCACTCCGAGTTCGAGTCATGAAATGCGGAGAAAGTCGATCAGCACACCTTCTCCCACCGGGAGACGTCGAAAATTTTTTCTAAAAAGAGCTGAAAAGTCCGTTTGAATCGGGAGCTCCCAAATGTGCGGCTTCCTACATCATCGCCGCCACCGGAAGTCCCGCTGCTGCACAATTCTTATCAATAAATATCTTTTGTGTTCACGATTGAAGTCTGAACGTGCATGTAGAGGAAGTCAGAATTTTAATGCCGGAAAGTGGAGTTGAGGATTATCATTTCAGGTTGGATCTTATTGAATGGTGGAGCAGATCTGATGGGCTGAATGGCCTACTTCTGCTCCTATGCCTAAGGTCAAAGGACACAGATTTAAGATAATTGGTAAAAGAAGCAGATGCAACATGTGGAAAATCACCTTTACACAAAGAGTTTTATGATCTGGATTGTGCTGCCTCATAAGATAATGGAAGCAGATTCAAAGGTAACTTTCAGAAGGTGTTATGTATTTTAACCAATGCCCTTCTCTATAGTATATCACCTGATTACTTGTTGACATATCAGAGACACGAGGGGGATTTCCCTCTCTTTTCATCTTAGATTGTGAGCAAGCAACACCTCTGCAATAAACACTGACAACTGGTTCAATAATCTATGGTGCAGCAATCTGATTATTCTTTGTCTTGTTTACACGGGAGGTAAAAGTAAACCCCCACATACACAACGGAAGGCAATTTAATAAATACTTTGAGAAGAACAATTTGCAGGGCTATAGGGAAAGAGCAGAGGAGTGGGGTTAATTGGGTAGCTCCTTCAAAGAACATGGAATGACGAGCTGAATATCCTCCTTCACTGCCGTAATTATATGATTCTATGCCTCTTGGGTCAGGCTTATTTGAATAGAACTGCTAATTTTGGAACTCGTGATGATCTATTGCTTTTGGTGTTCCAGCATGTTAGCAGCTTGTACAGGTTTTTTTCCTATATTTTGCAAAAAGTCTTTACTTTGCAGGGTAAGACTTTTCTGAGTTTTTAAAAGTATGTTACCATATTCCTATTATAAGTAGCAAGGTCTTAGGGATGTTAATTCTTTTGGTTTCCATTACGCCACGTGAATTAGACGAGAAAGATGAAATCATAAGAGGGCAAATTCTTCAGGCGCAGGAAGCGTCATTTATAATGTACATGCTGCCATCAATACTGAGTTATCCGGATACATGCACTGTGTGAATGCAATCTAGGTACGTCAGAGGTGCTCTGTGCTTTTGGCAGAAGCATTGACTGAGCTACGTCATTTGATGCCGATTGACTTACAGACAGCTTCAGGAATGAGTAGATTACAATGGCATTTAGCTTCCATGTTCTGCATTCTTTCAAGTCACTGCTTGTTTAGCAAATCCTTAGGTTAGATCACTGGTTCAATTCCAGCTCGAAGGAAGCCTTCCCCTTGTTTGGGACTGGTTTAGCACAGTTGGTTGGTCAGCTGGTTTGTGAGGCAGAACAAGGCCAGCAGTATGGGTTCAATTCCTGTACTGGCTGAAGTTATTCATAGAGGCCACCCCTTCTCAACCTTTCCCCTTGCCTGAGCTGTGGTGATCCTCAGGCTAAACTACCACCAGCCAGCTCTTCCCCCTTCAAAGGGAAAAGCAGTCTAAGGTCATCTGGGACTATGGTGACTTAACTTGCTTTTACTTAATACAATGTAGACTTGCTAAATTATCAATTAGAGTAAATGATTTATGCCCTCCAATGGAAAGGAGACACTAAATGAAGAGGCAACAAAGTTTTAGCAACTGGCAGGCTTCCCAAAGATCCATGGCCTTACAAAGAACAGAAATATAACAACAACATATTGCTGTGGGTCTGGAGTCCTTTATAGACCAGACAAGACTGCACATTTCCTTCCCTGAAGGACATTAATAAACCACATGGGTTTGTATGACAATCAACAATGGTTTTATGTTCATCATAAGACTTTTAATTCCAGATTTTGGTTTTAAAATCTGTCATGGCGGGATTTGAAGCTGGGTCCTCAGAGCATTGCCCTGGGTCTCTGCATTTCAAGCCCACTGACACTACCACTGCAGCACCATCTCCCTCTATTCTGTGGAGAAAGTGGATGTATGCTTGATAATCTTCCAAAATCTTACTGATTCTGTAACAGTTCTTACACATTGGAAGGTGGCAAATATCACCCGGCTATTTAAGAAGGGAGGGAGAGAGAAAAACTATGAAGTGGGCAAAGCTCGCAGGAATGTTTTTGCCATAGTGAGATACTTACCATTTTTCATAGTGCAAGAACCAGTCAAGAACATAAAAAAGGTACAGATGGAGGAAGGTACACTATCATGGGAAAGAGAATCAAGTTCAACTTTCCACTTGCAAACATTCCAGCCTATAATTATCCCCACTGCAGACCATCTGGCTGATTACATTATCCAAGAAGTAGGAGTGTGATTTAACACACAAAAAACAGAGTCACGTTCTGGGCATGTATAGCTGGCTCTTCTCACCTACAGCACCAAGAACGACTCTGCTATCAACTGGACTCCTTTTTTTTCTGGCCTCGGTTGGGAATGCCAGCTAAGATTGCACTTACCTCACTTTACAAGAGATTGGGGCGCAATTTTTAAATGTTGCCCCGATCTGTCGACCTTCCTCGGAATCCCGACTGCAGCCTCTGGACCCCCTCCATTATGCCTCAACTTATCTCTTAGGAGACCCCCCCCTCACCCCACCTCTTAAGGGCAGGGCATCCCTGGGCCCGATACCTGGATGGCCTACCTAGCACCTGGGCAATTTGGCTCTGCCAGCTGGTGGCACTGCTAGGGTTCTGGGTGGCACTGCCAGTATGCTAGGCTGGCAGTGCCAAAGTGCCCATATGCCAGCAGGAGTACCAAGGTACCACCCTCCCCAGAGCCCGACCACCTGGGTGTCTCGGATGGCCTGGGAGATCCCCCCAGGTGTTGTTACGCCTGGTCCATGTTTGTCTGGACCAGTGCTAAATGGCGCCACGGTGAGGTCTCCCAGGCACGGGCATTAGTTCCCCGGCCCTGGGAGAATTGGGTGTTGACATATTTAAATATCTATCCAATTCTCTTTGAATTTGCTGGTACAATCAACCCCATTTGTAATGAAACCTTCATTGGCGTTGGGTCAAAATCCTGGAACTTCCTTCTTAACAGCAATGTGGCTGTACCTATATCACATGGACTGACACAGATAAAGAAGGCAGCTCATCACAACCTTCTCAATGGCAATTAGGGATGAGTATTATATGCTGGCCATGACAGCGATGCCCACATCTGTGAAAGAGTGAACAAAAACCTTCTTTCTTCAGCAGGTCATTATGTGAGTCAGTTATGTCTTCAAATCAATGCTGATATTTCACCATTCCCAAATGGTTCCCATTTCCTGGATACTTTGAGTGTAATTCTGCCAAAAAATGACTAAGGGCACGATTCTCCTGAAAGGGAACAAAATCTCCCAGCGAGCACATTTAGCTGTGTGTCTCCTGGTGCTCACAGTGCCGAGAAACAAATGGCTATTCAACGTGACTCTGAAGCTCTTCCTCTTTTGAACACGTTATTTTTCACCACAGATTTTTCATTGAGGCTTTTTCTTTGTCCTGAAGTGCATTTTAGAAAGAGGTGTTCCTTATAACCGCAGTTTTTTTTAAAGAGGTTGTTTGTTCTGAAGTTCTTCCTAGAAAGAGCAGGTGCGCTGGTTGAATGCTTCTCTCTGGCACACTGGCAGTGCCAACGTGGCATTTCCCCAGGCAACCTGGAAGTGCCAACCTGGCAGTGTCAAAATAGCAGTGCCAGGGTGCCAAGGGGAACTGCCAGGATGGAATTGTCAAGTGGTGGGGTCTGAACGGGGGGGGGGGGGGGGGGGGGGGGGGGTGATTGAAGGGTGAACCCATAGTGGAATGTCACCACCTTAGTGTGGCATTGCCAGCGATTGGAGCGGCCTTGCCAAAGATTTGGAGGGACCTTCCCAGCGATTTGGAGGAGGGGGGGGGGGGGGGTTTTCCACAAAACTGTTATCACTCAGTGCCATTTCTGGGCCTCCAAAATAACAGTAGTCAAGAAATAGATTAGACTATTTCCTGCAAGTGTATAAATAAGCCTGCACTTGAAGCAGCTGCAGAAGGGAGTGGGGGTGGATGAGAAGGTTGCACACCTCTTTGTGGAATGTGCTTTTGCAAAGATGGTCTGGAGAGAGACGCAGTGGTATTTGTTGAGGTTTATCCCGAGCAGCTCTGTGACGCAGGACTCTGTGCTCTATGGGCTGTTGACAGGGATGCACACCGAGACGAACATCAACTGCTGTAGGAGGATCATCAACTCGGTGAAAGATGCTCTTTGCAACTGCCCAAAACTTGTTGATCTCCGAGTGCAAAAAATGACCCTCGACAGAGTGCTGCAGACTGGCACACTCCAAGATCCATGACCACATGCTGAGGGATGCACTCAAGCCTGGGACAGCTGCTGCCAAGGTGCAATGGGGGAAGGGCCACTGTGTAAGGCTTTTCAGCCAATATAGACTGTGTGTCTGGTAACTGTGTAAAACCCCTCGGACTCTGGGCTTATTTCCAACCGTAAAGAACTGTATTGAAGTGCCTCAGGGTGCCACAAGACCGATGTATATAATTTGAGCGGAATTTTACTTTCTGTAATGGAAATATAGAAATGTTTGTAATGTTCTCATTACTGAATTGAAGCATCTCAGAGTGTATCGTAATCTCATAGAATAATAGAATCCCTACAGTGCAGTAATAGGCCATTTGGCCCATTGAGTCTGCGCCGACACTTCGAAAGACCACCCTACCTAGGCCCAATCCCCCATTCTGTAACCTCACCCTCAGGGGCAATTTAACATTTCTTTCTATAAATGTTTTTATTGGGTTTTTGAACAAAGTATATTTACCATTATGTACACAGAATAAGAGAAAAGTAATAATAAAAAATAAATTAAAAATAAAATAAAATGACTGGTAAGGTATTATGGACCAGATCAACAGCTGTACCATTTGGGTGCCGGAGTAAGTAACTATACAGAGGGCAGTACTCGAATGGTCTGGTGTTGGTATTGTCACTTGCTTCTCCTGGACAGATTTCACTGCCTTTGTTGCCTCGCGCTTAACTCTGCTTCAGCCGTTCATCCCGTCTTTCGCCTGGATTCTCCTTGCTCTCTGTTCCCGTAGATGCCAAGTTTGTTATCGTTTCCCGTGCCCTCCTTCTGGCTATCATTTCCCTGCCTCTCCCCCCACCTCCCTGGTTCTCCTCTATTGTTCCCTGTCTCTTCACTCTATCCCCCTGCCCCTTTCTGCCCCTTCCCCCCCTCCTGTGGTTTGCCTTTCTTTCCACATAGGTTTAGTTGTCCCCCCCCTCTCCCGGTCTATCTCTCCCTCTCATGCCTTGGCTACTTTACCCTGATTCTTGGCTACCTGGCTATTCTTCTACTTGTTTGTTGGCCACAAACATTTGGGTGAATGGCTCCCACGTTCTGTGGAAGCCGTTGTCTGACCCTCGGATGGCGAATTTGATTTTCTCCATTTGGAGAGATTCTGAGAGGTCGGACAGCCAGTCTTCAGCTTTGGGTGGTGCTGCTGACCGCCGACCGAACAGGATTCTACAGCGGGCGATCAGGGAGGCAAAGGCAAGGGCAGCCGCCCTGCTCTCCAGGAATAGATCTGGCTGGTCCGAGACCCCGAAGACCGCCACTTTCGGGCATGGCTCCACTCTCATCCCCAACACTTTGGACATTGACTCGAAGAAGGCGGTCCAGTACCCCGCAAGCCTGGGGCAAGACCAGAGGGGCAATTTATCATGGCCAATCCACCTAACCTGCAGATCTTTGGACTGTGGGAGAAATCCGGAGCACCCGAAGGAAACCCACGCAGACATGGGAGAAAATGCCAACTCCACACAGACCGTCATCTGATGTCAGAATTGAATCCAGGTCCCTGGAGCTGCGAGGCAGAAGTGCTAACCACTGTGCCATTGTGCCGCCCTTAATCTCTGTAGAAAATGTGCATGGAATTTTGTCGTGGGAGTGTCCCTTTAAGAAAGGTTTTTGACTTATCACATGGCTTCAGTGACGGCATTTTGTAGGTGGAGCTGAGCTGTGGCTGTGAGGTTTGTTTTACTTTTGCTTTCAGTTTTGATTGCTGTGGACTACAGACAGAGAAAGTAGGTGTTTTGGCTTGTCTCTCTCTATTTTCATTTTAAATATCTGTTCCAGTAAAAAAAAACCTGTGATTATAGCTACCTGCTTTGGTAACTTAAACAATATAGTTTGCTTTCCGGAAGGAGTTAAATCTGCTGGTGAGACAGGATTAGAATCTCAGGGAAAGCCAGTCTCATTCAAGTGAGAATGCAGAGTGCTGAGCCACGCCCTTTAAAAGGGGTTTTTGAATTGGAACAGTTAAGGTGGAATTCATTAAGTATTATATATAGATTACTGTAGCTGTATGGTGTCTTAATGTTTGTAATTGATAAAAATTCTTCCTGTGTGGTTTTATATATATATATATATATGTTAACTAAATTCTTAGAATAACGCTGGTTTTGATTAAAGTGTCGAGGAAGACTGTTGAATCAAGGCTCTTGTGCTCATCCTACCCAAATTCAACATAAAGGTTGGAGGTCAGGTGAACTTCAAAATATACTTTGGAGTTTCTAAGCCCTGGCCCATAAAAATATCATTTCACTTCCCTGTTATGACAATTTAAAATATTTTGCAATGTTTCTTTACGATATTTTATGAATAAATAATTTCTGCAAAAAAATGAGTCTTACCTGTAGTGAGGTATCATTACACAAAGAGCAGATAATTTGCTTTAAAATGATCACATGAAAAATAATACTTTTCAAGACTTGCCATACTGATCTTTTAGATCAACTTTCATTTTCAGCATGGTTGATATTTTAGATTCTAATTTAAAATATTGATATGCAATCTTGCTTGTGATCCAGGGGTAAACATCTGCATTGGCAGCTAGCCTTTATTGTCACCTTAAACTTAAAAGCAATCGAAATGCATTGGTTGAAACCTGGGCAAACTGATCTGAGAGGTGTTCAGCTTGGCTTAAGACTTAAAGTTTAGAGATTTAAAAAATTAGAAAATACAGATTACCCATATTCAGTGCCAGTTGGATAAGCGTACTGGTCTTTATTATCAGTAAGCTTTTAGGCTGCGGTTGTAGCTGACCAGTCCGGTCCATTATTATACCAGATTTCCTGCAGCTGAACAGAGTCTTGGTGAGACTCTGGAGTACTGTTTGGGTCTCCTTATTTGAAAAGGATATGTTTGCATTAGAAGCAGCTCATACAAGATTTACTCAACTAATTCCTGGGATCATGGTTTATCCCATGAAAAGAGGTTGAATAGAGTGGATCTGTATCCATTGAAGTTTAGAAGAATGAGTGGTAATCCGATTTTAACATATTAAGATCCCAAGGGAACTTGATAGGGTGGATTCTTGGAAGATGTTTGTTCTTGGAGGGGAGATTAGAACTAAGGAAAACAGTTTAAGAATAAGTTTAGGGGGGCAGCACGGGTAGCATGGTGGTTAGCATAAATGCTTCACAGCTCCAGGGTCCCAGGTTCGATTCCGGCTGAGTTCACTGTCTGTGCGGAGTCTGCACGTCCTCCCCGTGTGTGCGTGGGTTTCCTCCGGGTGCTCCGGTTTCCTCCCACAGTCCAAAGATGTGCGGGTTAGGTGGACTGGCCATGCTAAATTGCCCGTAGTGTCCTAAAAAGTAAGGTTAAGGGGGGGGGGGTTGTTGGGTTACGGGTATAGGGTGGATACGTGGGTTTGAGTAGGGTTGATTATGCTCGGCACAACATCGAGGGCCGAAGGGCCTGTTCTGTGCTGTACTGTTTCTATGTTCTAAGGGGCTGGATTCTCTGCCGGCGGGATGCTCCATTTTGCCGGGGGCTGCCCCACAATGGGGAACCCCATTGACCAGCTGGCGTAACGGAGCATCCCGCCGGTGTGCTGAAACAGAAATGTGGTACGGTGGGAATCCAGCCCAAGATGTTTTCCTTTTTCCTTTAAATTTAGAGTACTCAATTATTTTTTTTCCAATTAAGGGACAACTTAGCATGGTCAATCCATCTAACCTGCACATCTTTGGGTTTTGGGTGTGAAACCCACGCAGACATGGGGAGAATGTGTAAACTCCACACGGACAGTGACCCAGAGCCGGGATTTGAACCTGGGTCCTCAGCGCCGCAGTCCCAGTGCTAACCACTGCGCCACATGCCGCCCAAATGTTTCCCTTTTAAGATCGAGATGAGGAGAATTTTTTTCTCTCAGAGTGCCATTCGCATTTGGAATTCTCTTCCCCCGAGACCATTGGAGGCTGGGTCATTGAACTTATTCAAGGCAGAGTTAGATAGATTTTTGATAGACAAAGAAATCAAGGCTTATCAAGGAAAGTGGTGTTGAGACCACAACCAGTTGACCCACGATCTTATTGAATGGTGGAGCAGGCTCAAAGGGTTAAATGGCCTGCTCCTGCTCCAAATCCTTACATTCCTATGTCCCTAATAATCCAATGACAGTGGGACAAACCACAGTGCTACAAAACACTGTTTAAGCATCCTTTCTCCATTCTCTCCAGAGAAAGGGAGAAAGCAAGAGGGATAAAATGTTTTTATTACTTATTGTGACTCAGTAACCTCATTTTATAATAATTATAAATCAAAGTCGATATAAAACAGTTGATATCTGTGGCTCTGATCAGTCATCACTAGCAAGGCTACATCCTTGCAATAATGCACTTGAGAGTAAATTTGCCTAACATTGAAGCCAAACTGGAGACTGTTGACTCAAGCTTGGTCAACAAACTGGCCTGACATCTGCATGACTCCAAGGTGTAATACTTGGATAGTGCTCTCACAAACAGGTTGAGTATCAACCTGAAAATCTCTCCAATACACACCATGGCAGTCTGTAAGAGCAGAAGATATTCCTGGTCAGAAAGTTGGAGCCTCGACCATCCATAGCTCTAGACAACAACATGTGTGTAAAAGTGCATGTTGCTCTAGCAGCCCAGGCTCCCTAGGTGAACAGTAACAACACACCACCAGTGCTCCAACGGAAAACACAGAACTCCTCTAGTAAACAAACTACCTGGCACTGATCTGAGAACTCAGTGCAATAATCCCAGTTGATCCTTGTGGAGGGCACACACAATCTGCCTGTTGGTAGTCAAGTATTCTCCACAGGTTAACCACATCTGCACGTAATTGATCCCCAATCTCAGAATGCCAGCTGAACTCCGTAAATGGAATATGATTATTGTGTTGGGATCTGCTAGAAATGATAGTTGCGTCTGTAATGGGTGTTCTCCACATTGAGTGTTAAAGTGCTACTGACATCATTAGTAATTGAACCTGACGAGGAACTCTCCCAAACAATAATTCTCAACAGCCTGGGTAGGGGAACGCAGTGGTCAAGGGCAACCTTTTTTTTCATCTGCCAACACTAAAGGGTCATTTCCCAAGCCACTTGTCAGCAGTTCAACATCCAAGGTGCAAACACAGGCCCAAGGACCAATTTACATTTTTGTTTTTTCTGTGCACAATTCTTCTAAAAGACTGATCCTATTTAATTCTGTTGTCAGGTCAACGAGTCCCTCAATTATCTTGGGTATATTTGAGGTAGGTTTGGATAGGAGTTGAATATTGCATTGTGTGTGGAAGCAAAAGCATCAGAGGCAGTAGGAGCTCTGCCCACTCCTCACTGCACGGAAGGTTTCTCCTGTGCCCACCATTCAAGGCAATTCTCCCGCATCTCATCAGCTTCCTTGATGGAAGTGAGGTTGTGAAAAGATAGACATAATTGACATCAATCCAATAGTGAAACTTTGTTTTCAAAATGTCTTTGTCTGATGTTGGTGCTCATAGTAGTTTATTTCCATCCCAGTAACTCTTTACTTTGCTATCTTCATTCTTTTAAATATCCAACTTTTATTATTACTCTTGAGCTCTGCTTTTTTCGAGAGTTTCCTATTTTGCTCATCTTCCTTTGGATTTCAATCTCAGCAACACACCGTATGTTCTCAGAGGTGGGATCTTTAATAAGGACGCGGGGAGTCCACACCAAGTAAAATAAAGAAACCTAGTTTTATTTACACATGTTTACACTGCCCGGTAGATACCTACCAGGTTCCTGTTCTGGTTGGTGCCTTACGGGCTGACATTTAATACACAGGTTATTAAAGAACCCCCCCCCCCCCCCACCCCCCCCCCCCCCCCCCCCCCCCCCCAATCTCACCCCCCAACCCAGTGGGAGTGGGGGAGCTCATACTTTGCAAGGACCACAAGGAAGGTAATCATTCTCACCCTGTAGGCCCCATTCGGGCTGTTACAGGATCTTTGTTCAAAACCAGTAGAAGGATAAACTGACACCAAAGCTCCCATCTGCTCTGTTTCTGTGATAATATTTTAATTGATGGACTCCAGGACTAGGTCACAGGCACTGACTGTTCTTGATATCAGCTAGAAGTTATTGGTTTCTTTCTACAATCTGTAATCTTGTATTGTGTCCCCTGAAGGGAGGTGCCAGATCCTTTGGAAGTTTAGTGACTCAGGAAGCTGGTGGGAAATGAATATAGCTTTATTTAACTATTTTCAAAGTTCTGCTCAATGCAGCAAACCACTCCCAGCACAGTCCATGCTGGGAGAACTAACCACACCTGGCCCTGCTTTGGGCAAGCTTTTATCTTAGTTTGTAAGGAGCCCTAGGTGGGCGGCCTCCATCCCCTATCTGGGAAGCTCCATACTCCACGAGTCCCACAGAGAGACCAACGATGGTTTCCCCGGTGTCTTCGTGATGATTATGACAGGAAACATATTCATGGTGAAGTCAATGCCAATTTTAAAACAGGCCAGTGAACAATATGGATATGACAATACCTTCAAGCATCCAGGCAATGTCTAGGTCTGAAGCCCCAACTGAGGCCCATCTTCTGCCATTTGGGAGACCAATCCGCTTCTCTTTCTCAGTGTTATGCTGGGCTGGTTTCATTGTAACTCCCAGCCTGAGGGTTCCCTTCCAAGTCAATGGCTGTGCTGACGGCCTTGTTTGGAGGCTCTGTCCTTAACAGGGCCCTGCAGAAAGTTCAGGATCTGGCTCCCCTTTCACTGGATCCTTGTCCAAGATATGGTGGGACTGCATTGCAAGATCTTTGGATATTTATTCCCAAAGAATTATGCCATATGACATCAATATCTTCTTCACAATCTTTTTATCAACAGTGCAAGACAAAAGAGCTTCTTGCAATATTATTCAATATAGTTAGTGAACTTGCAGTTCCAATTGCTGTAGGAAACACACATCATGCTGAGATTGTTTTGTTACTGAAGACTGAATTTATTTCTGTTTCTATGGTGTCAAGTTGACCTATAAACAAACTTCCTCCACTTAAACATCTCTGTAACATGTATTCAATAAAAACAAGATTAAGGGAAATGCTGTAAAGTATTTCATTCATCCATTGTATTCTGCCCTAAATGACACAAAATGACAGGAAATTCTTGAGCCACATCCTAAGGATAAGTGTCTGAGGTGGCTTCCTGTAGCCTTCCCCATGGATTTTAATCTTTAGGGTATCTTTTCGTAGGTGGGCTGTAATGAAGTCTAAATAGTCCCCCATTCTGCCAGCATGTGGTGAGTCTGTAAAATTCATTGCTGCAGAAGGCTGTGGAGGCCAAGTCGCTGAGCGTCTTTAAGACAGAAATAGATGGGTTCTTGATTAATAAGGGGATCAGGGGTTACAGGGAGAAGGTAGGAGAACGGGAGCGAGAAACATATCAGACATGATCGAATGACAAAGCAGACCCGATGGGCCGAATGGCCTAATTCTGCTCCTCTGTCTTATGATCTTTACAGCATGGGAGGGGAATGGGTCTGTTCACTTTCAGTCTTGGATGAATCCCAATTTCCAGCTTCAGACATTGTGTTTGGCAAAAACTACAAATGCTACTCCTTCTTTGCTGATTCCATTTTGTGCTGAATCAGTCCTGTAATCCCAATATCCTGTACTATTAATAGCTCTGTATGCTTCACCCGATGTTTATGTATTTTGTATTTACATTGTGCATCTATCGTATGTCCTATGTTTTTCATGTTTGGTACGATCTGCCTGGACTGCACACAGATCAATACTTTTCACTGTACCTCGGTACACGTGATAATAAACTTAAATCCATATCTAAATCATCTTATTGATCATCCAAAATTGATCACCTCACCATCTCTGTCACTGAAACCCTTAAACATGTTCTCCAAGTAGTAATTTTAATTTATCATCCTTTTGTATTTTCCTCCATGGCCTTGACCAACTCGATCTGTGATCCTCCAGTCCTATATCCCTTCCTGAACACTCAGCTCCTCTGACTCAGATATCAAGTGCACACCCACCATTTGCACCAATATTGCTGCATGGCTGTCAGCTGCCTCAGTCTTTAATTTTTGGACCTCTGTCCCTGAACCTCACCACTTCTTCTATCACCTTTTGGAAATTTCCCCAAGATTTCTCTTATTGACCAAGATTTCAGTCACACTTCTTAATCTGTCTCTTTCAGGCTCGTTATGTATTTATTTTAGGTCTATTTGTGAAGTAAATTGGCATATTTCTTTACATCGGAGGTGTTACATTAATGTAGTCAATTTCAGGCAACCATTCAGAGGGCCGAGTAATTAAGATTGTTTTGCGTCTGTAAGAAAGGCGGGATTCTCCAGTCCCCCAGCCGCATGTGTCTTGGTGGCACGCTGTTCACTGGCAGCCGGATTATCTCTTCCCACCGCTTATCAACGGGATTCCCATTGAAGCCACCCCACACCGCTGGGAAATCTGTGGGAGTGAGCTAGAACGGGGAAAGGAGAATCCCAACTCCGGCCAAATTGTAACACCTTTCAGAACTGTAGGACATTTTTAATATATTGTAAGCGGATCTCCTGTAGTGTTGCTCATTGTATACAGGAAAGAACAAGTTTATTGAGAAGGTGGGTAGAATCTTACCATATTTTTTTCAATATGTCAGCCTCAGACTCAAAACCGGCACATAGCTCTCCAGGTGCACAGACCAATTTTCACTTCAGACCTTCAGCTTCTTTAAAAAAAAGTAAGTGGGCTTGGTTTACAGCTGTTCCGATGGGTTGGGGCCTGATAGAGCTGGCACCCGACTCCAAAGAGATCAGAGCACAATCTTTAAAGGGTGCCCGATGAGAACTGAAACTGAATGGCCCCCAGCCTCATGCCACGGAGATATTGGGGGCTCACCCCCTCTTAGTGTCCACTCCTCCCCGTGCCCGCAAGATCCTCCCTCATAGCCCTCTTTCCAGCCACCCCACCACACATTAATGGAGACCCCCACCAGGGAGTTCCTACGAGGGCCTGCCACAGCACTGCTCCTTGGCACAAGTTGGTATTGTCGGGTAGGCACTGCCAGGCTGCCGTTCCATCCTGTGCCAGGGAAAAGTGCTTGGGCCAGAGCCCAGACATGACCCTCTCCTCCCTGGGAACTATACTTACCTTCTACCAGCCCCAGCCCCCCACTCCTCCGGGATCCCTTTGTGTTGTTCCTCGTATCTTAATAAAGCTCGTAGTCTCAAAGTTGGAGAAGATGCTTTATTGTGAATTTGTTCTCTCTTCAGAGCTTAACTTACGGCTCCCTCAAATGCTGCCTGCTTGTGTCTGTGTCCTGCTTTCAGTTCTGCCTTCCGTGAAGTGTGTTGTCACTTCCTGTCCCTGAGTATATATAGCTCTCCCGTGCTCCCTCTAGTGCTTGCTCAGTCGTATTGCATCTACTCAGATCTGCAATCACTACATCCCCCCTTTTTTCTTTACATATTTTCTGTACATCGTTAAAGAAAATTGTACAAAACAGTTACTTATGATATGTGTATCTATACAAGTGATGGTGCTATTGCATATTTTACAAAGCCAATTTATATTTATGAGTCCACTCTTAATAAAAACATTTATGAGTCCAAACCTGATGAATTTGTTCACTGAATTTTTTCTTTGGTTATTGTTGACGTGGTGAATGTTGTCGGTGTTCCTGTTATATTAAGTAACCAATGCGTCATCCCGAGGTGTTTGCATGGTCGAACCACTGATGTTGACTAACATGGACTTTTTTCTGTGCTTGTGGTATCGATTTATTATGTCATCTGCCTTGAAAGCTGGTGTGCTTGCTTGTTCTGGAGCAGATGTGAGTTTGTGCAATTCGTTGTCATCCCATTGCATGTTTGTAGTCTTGTCATTGTTTTGCAGTGTGCTGTGGCATTGTCCTTCATGTGCAGAGTTGTACCATTTTGTACAAGTCGTTGTTTCATTGCTGTTGTTTCTGTCGTTCCTGTCTTTGTTGTTTTCGTTGCCGTTCTTGTTGCTGTTTTTGTCGTTTCTGTCTTTGTTGTTGTCGCTATCTTTGCTATGCTTCTTGTTGGTTTTGTTGTTCTTCTTGTAGTTTTTGTTGGTGCTGTTGTTCTTGTTTCTGCAGTGCTTCTTGCGATTTTTATTGTTCTTGTCGTGCTTCATGTTGCTTTTGTTCTTGCTGTTGTTGTTCTCGTTTCTGCTGTGCTTCTTTCGGCTTTTGTTTTTCTTGTTATGCTCAATGAGCGTCCCGTGTATTCAAAACACTTTGTAAAGCTCGCCGACACTACTTTGGCAAGCTATGAAGGGGGATATTTTGTGAAGGGGGAGATCATGCGGCAGGGGGGCTCCTTAATAATATAAAAATTTATTATAATGCATTTAAATATGGTTCACACCCTCGTGACATTGCCGACGAGGGGCAAGGGAAATTGGGCAACACGATCTCTCTGGAGAGAATTGCGTTTTCTGATTCTCTCTGGATTTTCCTCCCACGTCGCCATTCTCTCTGATAGCAATAGGGGGCTGGAAATCATCCCCGAGGTATTACACCATACAATGTTGAAAGTTTGCTGTGGTAAGATGCATCTTTATGGGCACCCTTGTGCCCTTGCTAAACAAACAAACTCAATTTAATCAGATTCTAATTGTTGTGGTTAGTGAGAGTTCAATTTATGTTCAGCAACAGGTGCGAAATACAACCTGGAATTCTTGTATTTTGTAATATTGGATTGCTATGGAGGCATACGTCAATAATTTTCAATGAGTGTGTATTGTCAACATTATACTGTTGAATCTTTCAAGGCGTTAATGTAAACACTATTGGATTTTTTATTTTATACTGATAGATTAGTCATTTATTCAGTGCATTCAGTAATTAAATATGGTCTAGTTCTAGAAGGCCACAAACCCTAATTGCTCCAGTAAACACAGCCTGAGTGTTTAATGGCTATTTGATGACACTACTTTGTCGATTGGAATGTACTCATTAGTTTCAGGTTGCACTTCAAAAGCTCCAAGTGTTGTGTGGAGTATGGCATTGCCACATACTGGTGTAGCTTTAAAATATATTACTACCAGATCTCCTGTGGCACTGCACACAGTTAGTAAAAAAAAGGAATATATTACAAGCAGTTCAGAAAATTACCCAATCTGAAAATACTTATGAACTTAACTATTGTGCTTATTGCTAGTTGTTATCAGAAAATAATTAACAAGGAAATGAAAGGGGAACAAATTAAATAGCTCTTTTTTAAAAAAAAATGTTTTGGCTGGTATTCTGTTAAGATTCTCTCAGGGTTCCTACATGCAGATGAATTGCATTGGATATATTGCACAGAAACAAATAATTTGACTCAACTAAAGCATATGCATTTTGAACTTGCCCATCTAAGTATATCTGGAAAACCCGCTATCCTGTCCACTCTCATATCTTTATTCATTTTTCCCTTAAATGCATCTATAATATTCACCTCAACTACTACCTGTGGGATCAATTCTCATCACTGTCTGGGTAAATAATTTTTTTCTTAATTTCTTAATTGATTTCCCAATGACTATCTTAAATCCAACAGTAACAGGAGAGTTATGGAAATCTGGATAAATGTGTGATTGCCACTAATGCCCTTATTCCGAGCTTTCCATGGGAATTTGACAGAAATTCATCAGCAGAATTTCCAACATAAACACATGAAAATCAGTAAAACTTGTCCGTACTTATAGACATGTCTGAAATCTTTCCAACAATGCTTCCAAATTCCATCAGGTGTCAACTACAGCTCATTTGAAGCATTGCTGACTCCGCGTCAAAAGGTCATGGGTTCATGTCTCACTGAAGAGAATTGAACACAAAAATGGAGGTTGATAGTCTACTAGAGTACTGATGGAATGCTGCACCTTTGAAGGTGCCGTCTTTCAGTTGCAATACTATTGCTCTCAAATGCATGTAAAAGATTACAAGGCATTATTTTGAAGAAAAGCAGGAGAGTTTTCCTGTGTGTGTGGGCAGTATTTTTCATTCATTGCAAAAAAACCCCCAGAATATCTGATCATGATCAAATTGCTGAATGTGGGAGCTTGCTAGACACAATGTAGGTGCTTTCCTACGTTCCAACAAAAGTGACTGCTTCAAAAGTGCTTCATTGGCTGAAAGGTGCTTTGAAATGTTCGGGGGTTGTGAAAGGATGCCCAACCTTTCAAATTCAGTATGTCTTCCATCCTCAGTTTCAGCAACACATCTACTTGTGTTCTCAATCCTAGTAATATCTCTGTTACTTGCCTTAGCCTAAAGAATGCCCTCATTCATAGAAATCATAGAAACCATAGAATTTACAGTGCAGAAGGAGGCCATTCGGCCCATCAAGTGCACAGCGGCCCCTGAAAGAACACCCTACCTAAGCCCACACTTCCACCCTATCCCCTGGCCCACCCTATTCCTGGCCCAACACCTTGTAATTCCCAGATATCTGCAAGCTGACCTGACTCCATTCCAGATTCCTCATGGGCTCTCCAGTCCCACTCAATCCCTGTTGGATCTTGGATTTCACATAACTGCTCCTTTCCCTGCTCCTGTGTTGCATTTTTTGATTGACTGCTCCACTCCATAATCCACTCATGAATTATCCATAAACTGAGCAATGGAATATGTCAGAAAGGTAGACGAGGACATTGTCGACCTGGACTTTAGCAAGGCCTTTGACAAGGTACCGCATGATAGGTTGTTGCAAAAAGTTAAATCTCATGGAATCCAGGGTGAGGTACCCAATTGGATACAAAATTGGCTTGGCGATCAAAGCCAAAGGGTGGTTGTGGAGGATTGTTTTTCAAACTGGAGGCCTGTGACCAGCGGTGTACTTCAGGGATCGGTGCTGGGTCCATTGTTATTTGTTAGAAATATTAAGATTTGGATGAGAATGTAGGCATGGTTAGTCAGTTTGCAGATAATACCAAGATTGTCGGATCCAATGCATCCCTCCCTGATGAGCTGAACGCATTCTATCCACGCTTTGAGCAAGAGGTCAGCGAGAGCATGCCCCCCACCCTGAAAGCCTCGGATGGACTTGTATCTGAGGTCATCATTGCAATTGTCAGAGCAGCCTTCTTGAAGGGCAACCCACGGAAAGCCACTGACCCAGACGAGCACTCAGGTCTTGCATGGATCAGCTGGCGGGGGTATTCGCAGACACCACCACCCTCTGTGTAAAGAACTTTCCACGCATATCTCCCTTAAACTTTTCCCCTCTCATCTTGAACTCGTGACCCTGAGTAATTGAGTCCCCCACTCTGGGAAAAAGCTTCTTGCTATCCACCCTGTCTATACCTCTCATGATTTTGTAGATCTCAATGAGGTCCCCCCTGAACCTCCATCTTTCTAATGAAAATAATCCTTATCTACTCAACCTCTCTTCATAGCTAGCACCCTCCATACCAGGTAACATCCTGGTGAACCTCCTCTGCACCTTCTCCAAAGCATCCACATCATTTTGGTCATGTGGCGACCAGAACTGTACGCAGTACTCCAAATGTGGCTGAACCAAAGTCTTATATAACTGTAACATGACCTGCCAACTCTTGTACTCAATACCCCTTCCGATGAAGGAAAGCATGCCATATGCCTTCTTGACCACTCTATCGACCTGTGCAGCCACCTTCAGGGTACAATGGACCTGAACACCCAGATCTCTCTGTACATTAATTTTCCCCAGGGCTTTTTCATTTACCGTATAGTTCACTCTTGAATTGGATCTTCCAAAATGCATCACCTCGCATTTGCCCGGATTGAACTCCATCTGCTATTTCTCCGCGCAACTCTCCAATCTATCTATATTCTGCTGTATTCTCTGACAGTCCCCTTCACTATCTGCTACTCCACCAATCTTAGTGTCATCTGCAAACTTGCTAATCAGACCACCTATACCTTCCTTCAGATCATTTATATATATCACAAACAACAGTGGTCCCAGCACGGATCCCTGTGGAACACCACTTACAGTTCTCCATTTTGTGAAACTCCCTTCCACTACTACTCTCTGTCTCCTGTTGCCAACCAGTTCTTTATCCATCTAGGGCCAGTGGGGTGATGAATGGCAGACAGAGATAAATTTGGATAAATGTGTGGTGATGCATTTTGGTAGATCAAATCGGGACAGGACCTACTCAATTAATGGTAGGACGTTGGGGAGGGTTACAGAACAAAGATTTCTATCATTTCGGCATGCAAATCAGTGCAAATCCCGTTGGCCCTGGTGGCAACCTTTAGGCATCTTGAAAGAGTATTTTCCCAATGTGGAAAACACCGTACCTGACGCACAAAGTGTTTGACTAGTCCGCCCTGGGGGTCATCTGAGCACTTCAGTCAAGGGGAAGCCGCATTTAAATGATTCCATCGCACTTGTTCACAGTCAAGCCATGAGGATGGCATGAGGGACAATGGACAAAACAGAGTGTCGCGGAAACTTCATTGCCACCCAAAAGTAGTCTGGGACCTTCCAGAAGATGCCTGCCAAGGGTAGCTCAGGCAACAGGGTGTGGAAGGCAGCAGGACACCTCCACTTCTGATGTGCATCATGGGAATACACCAAGACGTAGTGGGAGGGTTTGCAAGGTTATGGAGTTGTAGGGGCACTGAATTGGCACGTGTGAAGTTAGGCACAGATGGTTGGGGGATCATAACGAAATGTCACAATTGTACCTGTCACTTCTTTAAAGCCTCTTGTTGTTCACAACCTTAAGACCTTACTCTCTTTGACCCTCCTCCCACTGAGATAGATCTTCATCCCATAAGATCATAAGACATAGGAGCAGAAATAGGCCACTCGGCCCATCGAGTCTGCTCCGCCATTTAATCATTGCTGACATTTTTCTCATCCCTATTCTCCTGCCTTCTCCTCATATCCCCTGAAACCCCTTATTAATCAAACGCCTCTCTATCTCTGTCTTAAAGACACTCAGTGATATGGCCTCCACAGACTTCTGCGGCAAAGGGTTCCACAGATTCACCACCCTCTGGCTGAAGAAATTCCTCCTCATCTCTGTTTTAAAGGATCGTCCCTTTACCCTGAGATGGTGTCCTCTGGTTCTAGTTTTTACTATAAGTGAAAACATCCTCTCCACGTCCACTCTATCCAGGCCTCGCAATATTCTGTAAGTTTCAATAAAATCCCCCCTCATCCTTCTAAACGAGTACAGACCCAGAATCCTCAACCGTTCCTTAATATGACAAGCTCTTCATTCCAGGGATCATTCTTGTGAACCTCCTCTGGACCCTCTCCAAGGCCAGCACATCCTTCCTTAGATACAGGGCCCAAAACTGCTCACAATACTCCAAATGAGGTCTTCCCAGCCTGATACACCCTCAGAAGTATATTCCTGCTCTTTTTAGAATTTAGAATTTAGACTAGTACAGCACAGAACAGGCCCTTCGGCCCTCGATGTTGTGCCGAGCAATGATCACCCTACTCAAACTCACGTATCCACCCTATACCCGTAACCCAACAACTCCCCCTTAACCTTACTTTTTAGGACACTACGGGCAATTTATCATGGCCAATCCACCTAACCCGCACATCTTTGGACTGTGGGAGGAAACCGGAGCACCCGGAGGAAACCCACGCACACACGGGGAGGACGTGCAGACTCCGCACAGACAGTGACCCAGCCAGGAACCGAACCTGGGACCCTGGAGCTGTGAAGCATTGATGCTAACCACCATGCTACCATGCTGCCCTAGGGTGGTTTAGCACAGTGGGCTTAACAGCTGGCATGTAATGCAGAACAATGCCAGCAGCGTGGGTTCAATTCCCGTACCGGCCTCCCCGAACAAGCGTTGGAATGTGGGGACTAGGGACTTTTCACAGACACTTCATTGAAGCCTACTTGTGACAATAAGCAATTATTATTAATGTATTCTCGCCTTCTTGACATGAATACTAACATTGCATTTTTCTTCTTAACTGCCGACTGAACCTACACGTTAACCGTAAGTGAATCGTGAACAAGGACTCCCAAGTCCCTTTATGCTTCTGATTTCCTCAGCATTTCCCCATTTATAAAATAGTCTATGTCTAAATTCCTCCTTCCAAAGTGCATAACCTCACACTCTTCCACATTGTATTTCATTTGCCATTTCATTGCCACTCTCCTAGCCTGTCCAAATCCTTCTGCAGTCCCCCTGCTTCCTCAATATTGTCTGTCCCTCTACAGATCTTTGTATCATCTGAAAACTTAGAAACAGTGCCTTCAGTTCCTTCTTCCAGATCATTAATGTATATTGTGAAACATTGTGGTCGCTGCACAGACCCCTGAGGCGCACCACTAGTCACCGGCTGCCATCCTGAAAAGACCCCTTTATCCCTAGTCTCTGCTTTCTGCCAGTCAGACAATCCTCTATCCATGCCAAGATCTTACCCTTAACACCATGGGTTCTTTTATTTAACAATCTCGTATGCAGCACCTTGTCAAAGGCCTTCTGGAAATCTAAATAAATCACGTCCACTGGTTCTCCTTTGTCTAACTTCCTTGTTACCTCCTCAAAGAACTCTAACAGATTTGTCAGACATGACCTCCCTTTGATAAAGCCGTGCTGACTCCATCCTATTTTACCATGCACTTCCAAGTACTCCGCGATCTCATCTTTAATAACGGACTCGAGAATCTTGTCAGGGACCGAAGTCAGGCTAACCGGCCTATAATTTCCCATCTTCTGCCTCCCTTCCTTCTTAAACAGTGGTGTTACATTCACCACTTTCCAGTCCTCTGGGCCCCTTCCTGCCTCCAGTGATTCCTGAAAGATCATCACCAATGCCTCCACAGTCTCCTCAGCTATATCGTTTATGACCCTGGGGTGTAGTCCATCTGGTCCAGGTGACTTATCCACCTTCAGACCTTTCAGTTTCCCCAGAACCTTCTCCTTAGTGATGGCCACTGCACTCACCTCTGCCCTCTGATTCTTCTGGTGCTCTGGCATCACACTGGTGTCTTCCACCGTGAAGACTGATGCAAAGTAACTATTCAGTTCATCTGCCATTTCTTTGTTTCCTATTATTAATTCTCCAGCCACGTTTTCCAGTGGTTCAATGTCTATTTTTGCCTCTCTCTTACCTTTTATATATTGAAAGAAACTCTTCCTATCTTCCATTTATATTACTAGCTAGCTTGCACTCATATTTCATCTTCTCTTCCCTCATTGCTTTTTTAGTTGTTCTCTGCTCGCTTTTAAAGGATTCCCAATCCTCTGGCTTCCCACTAATCCTTGCCACTTTGTATGCTTTTTCTTTGCTTTTATGCTGTCCTTGACTTCCCTCGTCAACCATGGATGCCTTGTCCTGTCCTTAGCATGTTTCTTCCTCATTGGGATGAATTTCTGCTGTGCCTCCAAAATAACCTCCCAAAACTCCTTCCATTGCTGTTCCACTGTCTTCCCTGCTAGCTGCTTTTCCAATCAACTCTGGCCAGCTCTTCCCTCATATCTTTCAAATTACCATCATTTAATTGTAATACCGTTACATTTGACTCCAGCTTCTCCATTTCAAACTGCAGGGTAAATTCTATCATATTGTGGTCAATGCTCCCTCAGGGTTCCTTCACCTTAAGATCCCTAATCAAGTCTGCCTCATTACACATCACCAAATCCAGAATTGCCTGTTCCCTAGTGGGCTCTACCACAAGCTGATCCAAAAAACATCTCATAAACATTCCACAAATTCCATTTGTTGGCATCCACTATCAACCTGATTTTCCTAGTCCACGTGCATATTGAAGTCCCCATGATTATTGTAATATTGCCCTTTTTACATGCTTTCTCCATCTCCTGATTTATTTTCTGCCCCACATCCAGTCTACTGCTATGGGGCCTGTACATAACACCCATCAGGGTCTTTTTATCTTTGCGATTCCACAACTCTACGCACAGAGATTCTATGCCTTCTGATTCTCTATCGCTCCTTGCTATCGATTTACTTCTATTCCCATCTTACCACAGCTTTTCTCACACGCCCTCAATATAAGGGAAATGGTTAGACCCACTCCAACCAAGAGTAATATACATGATATGACATTAATCAGTGAACCTTAGACCCTCGTCCCTAATCCCCTTGTGGGGCAAAGGTATGTAGGTCCGAACCTCACTCGCACATAAGCCGGGAGTTAGCTTGCTGGCAGCAGACGGACAAGAATCAGTCATGAGAAAATGCTGAGGAGCATCAGAGCTTTCCTCACAGCGAGTCGTTATCACCCTCCTGCATTGACAGCTAAACAGGCACAAGGAGTCCACAGGCCCAGCCCCCTGAAGACTTGTTTTCAAGAAGACCTCCTCACTTGGTCATGGAGGGGTCACAAAGCCCTTTGGGGGGTGGGGGGTGGAGATTGGTTGAAGAGCTGCCAGACAACATGATGGTGTTATTGTGCAAAGCGGGAAGCGATGAGGACGGTCCTGGTCTTCCACCCAATGCCAACACTCGCTCCCACCTTGCCTCCAATCTTTGCCTCCTCTTCGGCATTTCTCTCCATTCCCTCCTGGATTTCCTCCTCGTCAAAGAAGACGTTCCACTCTTCTGGTCATCTTCAAGGATGTCGTCCCACTGCTGCGCCACGTAATGAAGGGCACAACAGATCAAAACGATGCAGGAGGCCCTCTAGGGGCTATACTGTAGGGCCCTATTGGACCTGTCGAGGCAGCAGAATCGCATTTTCAGCAGCCTGATGCTCTGCTCAATCACAGACCAAGTAGCACTTTGAGCTTCATTGTACCGGTCCTCTGCATTGTTCTCAGGCTTCTGCACTGGCGTAATCAGCCAAGGCTTCAGCGGGTAACCTTCATCTCCAACGAACTATTCCTGATGCTTGGGATGACCCTCGAATATCCCAGAGATTTCAGACTGCCCAAGGATGAAGCTATCATGCACGCTCCCTGATATGTGCGCATGATCCTCATCAGGTAGTCACAGACCATCTCTACTTTAAGGGAGTCGAACACCTTCCTGTTAATAAAGCGGACTTCTTGATGCCAATGGCACATAGAGCCACATGAGTGCCATTGATGGCCTCTGCACCCGTGGCATTCCAGCTATGGTCCCGTATCCCCCAGGCCTCTCATCCTGATGGGTCTGGTCCAGGGCGATACTTATGTAGTGTAGCCACCGAAGTTGGCCACTTCCCGACCCAAAATGGCGATTTACAAAGCACGCAGGGAAAATTGGACACTTTAAGAAAGACAAGCAGGTTGCAGAATCTCCCTGTGTATTCTGTCTGCAAAGAAAGCAGACAGCACCGAAACCAGCAGTTTGCATATTAATGAGCTATTCCCGGGAACAATGGATACATCGATTAGCTACATTTGGGATATTCTATAGCAGGTCAGACTTCTCGGCGCCAACTGGAGTCTGAAACAAAGGAGACAAACAAGCCAGGGAGAACCGCCCAGCGATCGAGAAACGGCCCCAGTATTGGGGAATTCAAACCAATCAATTGGTATGGGATCCAATCGATTGAAAGTACGCTCGGGGTCCGCCCAAAAGGGCGCGAACCTCCTGGGACCTATAAAAGACAGGTCCCAAGTTCAGTTTGCTCTCTTAGCCGGCCCCCTCAGCATAACATCTTAGCAGCTCTCGACGAACTTGACCATAAGGAGGAGAGGCCTGGCCAACTGCTGCATCACCAAGTAAGTGTCATACAACGCACGCTACGAGATAGACACTCCTGACCCCTTAGTCCATACCAGCTGGAAGCCTGCAGATCCAGTACAGAGCAAGAGGCCATTGTTCCCTGATCCGGCGGGTTCCCTTATCCAGATAATTATTGGCCTATTAGTGGTAGGAATAGTTTAGTCTTTTAGTATTATATGCATGAGTAGCGAATAATTGTGTATTAATAAACGTGTCTTGTTTTGAACCTTACTAATTGGTGTATTGAGTCATTGATCTGAACTTGAACTTGAACCTCGTGGTGGTATCATAAAGATACCTGGTGACTCTAGAGCTAAGGAATAAAACAGAGCCAATTGAGTGTAAAGCACACTCACCAGAACGAGCAACAGTAGTCAGGTACCCTGGCATAGAGGGCAACTGTCATCAAGGATGCATTTGTGGTTGGATGATTGTGAGATGCCATGCAGGTCATTCGTTGACCCCTGGAACGATCCAGTGTGGTAGAGGTTTAGGGTTGCTGCCACTTCACGGTCACCGGGAGCGGGTTCCCTCTTCCTCTATTTGGCTTTAAGTTGGCAAGTTGCTCCCCCCCCCCCCCCCCCCCCCCCCCCAACCAAATGTGCTGTCCCCCTGTTGAGGTGGATTCTCCTGTGGCACATTTTGTCTGACAGCTCCACGAAGGTCACCTGGGTCCTACAAACCCTCGGTCTCCTTCTTCGCCTGCAATCCCTCTGATTGGATCGTGCTGCATCCAGCCCTTGAAATTGCCCTGCAGCCCCCTGGCATCCTGTGTTGGGTTCTTCCTGTGTGCGCCCGCTCATTGTGCTCCTCCAGTGCTGTAATGAGCAGAATTTCTGGCTTCACTGGCTTCATTCGGATATCTCTCAGAAAGCTGTGAGGGATGAGAGACAGAGAGAGAGAGCACAAGAGAGAGAGAGAGAGAGAGAGAGAGAGAGACACAGTCAGGCTGGTGTCCCAGCTGGTTACATTCAGACCCTCCCCTCACCCCCTCACCCTTTGTCCTCCTGGTCCCGGAAGCAGCCATTCGTAGACATTATCCAGCAGCTAGCCATCCCTCACATGCCCGGTGCCCTTCCTACTTCATTATTTGACCGGCCCCAGTCTATGCCCTTCAGACTTGCCTATGACCTTCCATCTGGTTGTCCTCTCCCTTAATGTATACATCGCTGAGGATTTTGTCAGACTGTTTCATTGGTCACCGATTCTTCATGGGCAGGGTCAACTGGGCATGTTTGTATACCTTGAGGGCTTATACATCCTCTAGGCAGGTGCAGGGATTTGGCAATTATGCTTCCCTCTCGACCCCTGCACCCAACCTTTTATCCTTGAAATGTTAGTTTTCACCCACACCCTTGACTTGAGAATGTGGACAGTTGACATTGTGAAGACTTAACTCATGATGCCCAATTAATTTTACGAGCATCAATCTCAGGCAAAGATAGATAGATTTTTGAACAGTTAAAGGAATTAAGGGTTACGGTGAGTGGGCGGGTAAGTGGAGCTGAGTCCACAAAAAGATCAGCCATGGTCTTATTGAATGGCGGAGTAGGCTCGAGGGGCCAGATGGCCTACTCCAGCTCCTAGTTCTTATGTTCTTATGAGATGAGTAGAAGTTCTTCAGCCAGATAGTGGTGAGCCTGGGGGATTCCCGATAACCTTTGATTTACTTACCTCAACCTTAAAAAAAACACGCCTCCACTGTCTTCTGTGGCAGAAAGTGCCAAAGTTGCATAATCCTCTGAGAGAAAGCAATTCTACTCATCTGTCCTATAAGGGTGACCACCAATTTTAAAAAAGTGCCCTTGAGTTTTGGACTCATCCACAAGAGGAAACGTACTTTCAACGTCCACCTTGTCAATACCAATTAACATCCTGGGTGGGATTCACCGTCTCACCAGCCAGCCAGTGGGGTTTCCCATTGTGGGCAGCCCCACGCGTTCGGGAAATTCCCGGGCTGCCGATGCAACAGAGAATCCCGATCGCAGAGAATCCAGTCCCTTGTTTATTAAACAGTCAACAGCAACAAAGATTTGAAAATCCACTCCGTTGAATTCCACATTTCGCAACAAGGAAATTAAACAACACGGAAACTTCGCCATTCCATATTGGTACTAATACAAAGTTGTATCAGCTCATTTTCACAAAAAAAAACAAACACAGGGGGCTGGATTCTCCAGTCGCCAACGTGAAATCGGGTTCGGTGAATGGCCGGAGAATCCAAATTCCCTACGAAATCGGGGGCGGCGCCAATTTCGCGATGACCCGCCCCTTCCAAAGTGCCACGTTTCGACAGCCTCAGGCCATTGCCTGAGATTCGCCCCCCAATGATCTGCCCCCGACCGGCTGAGTTCCCGACGGCACAGAACACGTGTGGTCTCATCCATCGGAAACTCCAAGTGGCGACTGGAGACTTAGACCAGCGGTGCCACAGTCAGGGGAGGGGGCTGATCCGCGGGCAGGGGGGGACATATTTGGGGCTGGGGCACTATGGTGAGACGGTCTGGGGCACGCGAGCCGGCCAAAGGGGGGGATATTTTGCGGGCCGTGTCCGCGAGCAGCTTCGGCCATGAAGCACGGCGCAGCCACGGACCCAGCAATTCTCTGGGGCGTATCAGAAGCAAGAGCAGGGTGCTCCACGCTGCCAATCTGCTGGCCCCCAGCAAAACGGGATATCGGTGGCTCTTTTGCGCCAGTTTTCCTGGCTTAAAACGCCACCGTTCCCATGCCGGCATGGGGGCAAAGCCCCAGAATTGGAGAAACCAGCCCAGGGTACCACCCCTCGCAGGTTCCTCAACAGGTATGGAGGATAAGCCTTCTCCCCCCACCACCCCACCTGCTGACATACATCAGCGGAAAGGCCCACCAGCACAACCCATCTGAAAAGGCCGCTCCAACACGGAGCACGGCGGAGGGGAGAGAGAGAAAACCATTCCACCCATCCCCAGAGGCGTACAGTTTGGTCCTGAACAGGTCCGGCACATATAAATAAAACTAAATACAGAGCAACCATAAGAGGGAAACACAAAACAGCCAACAAAGTCACCAGCTGTACACCAAGGATGTAAACCAAAACAAAGATCAAATGAACAATGCCACCAGCACGCATCCCCCCTCCCCCAGCATCAGACCTACATCGGTGGGAGGGTATGAAGAAGCATCTCAAACCACTGGATAAGGACACCAATGGTTCCAGCGGAAGGAGGAGAGAGAACACCCCAGGCCTCACCAGCACTGGGTGTGTGCACCAAAAGAAAACACAAAACTGGCAGGAATATAACAAGGTCACCAGCTGCACACCAAATACAAAATCGAGACAAAACACCAAAAGAATACAACCCTGCCAGTTGCCGAGTCAGTGCACTGCCCCATCCCCCTCCCACTGACCCCACGGCCTAAAGAGCGCACTTACATCAGTGGAAATGCTCCCAATGCATGTACAGGAAAGTCAGTGCGTGCATTTTAAAAAATAAATTTAGAGTACCCTGATCTGATCCTCCATCACCACCCTGTCCGAGGGCTGGGTCACAGGAACACAGGGGACATTAACAGATCACCCACAAGCGCAGAACAGAATACACAGCCAACACACAAAATAGGCCTTTAAAAACATCCACAGACTGCTTAAACAAGCCCTCCTGCATCCTCAGCCCGGTAGGAGGCCCGCCAAAATGCTTCCCTCATCGTACTCCAGGTAGAAGAGACCGAAAGGCACCTACCTTCTTTCATCCTTCCCTCCATCCAGAAAACAGCAAGTAAGCCCAAGGGGAAGAGGTAGCAGGCCAGCAGAAAAGGCAGCAACAAAGTGCAAACAAACTCTCAGCTATAGCAGCCTCCAGGCATTAGCAAGTCACCAACAAGCAAACAAACCCTCAGCTACTGCAACTTCCATTCATTTGCACGTCACCAAGTGTAGCAAACACAACCTGAAGCTGGGAAGTGCTCTCACAACTAACACGTCTTATTCATCATTTCCAATAGCATTCAGCTGTGCAGCTAGAGGCTGCTCACAGTCAAAGGGAGTGAAAATGACTTTCAGCAATGAAGGCACAGCAAGACTCTGTCCTGCAAATCTTTGTTGCGACAGACAGGCTGCAGCTGCCCCTGTTATGAGTCTCCATAATATTTAAAGATAGCTTGAAGGCCTCGCAGATGCAAAGCCCCTTGCCCTCCTCTCCTCCGCCTCAGCGGTGACTGACCCCTGACCTGGAATGCTTCAGTCCCCCAACTCAGCCCAAACCCTCCTGAGGGCCCCCTCCCTGAGCACTGGGCCAGCAGCTCTGGCACCCTTGAGCTGCATGCCAGAAAATAGAAATGGCTACCCACCTCCTCGCTTCCCCTCAACAGCCATTAAAAAGGAGTATTAAACAACGGCTACATGATTTCCCGCGGGTGAGTCGGGTAATTCTCTGGAGGCTGCAGCATTCGGCCTCAATATCACTAATGTGATTGAAATGAATTGAAATGAGGGTTAATGTTATGCTTGCTATTTTTGGTGTGATCTGGAACCGGCCAGGTGAATTACAAACTAATTTGTGCCCAGCGTGAATCTAGATTTTGGCCTTTCACATTATTTATCCCCACACCCAGATCCAGGCGCACCGCGGTGGTTGAATCGCACCCTGAGTTTGTTCTTATGATAACATGGAATCAACCTCAAAGAAGAACGATGTAGTTTTAGGCAGAATCCATGGAAGAAAAACTTGCATTTATATGGCAACCTTCACACCAAAAGGATCCCAAAGGCACTTCATAGTCAACAAATTAAGTTCTATTTTCTTTTATAGGCAAACACAGTAGCTAATTTTCATATAACATAGAGCAATGAGTTAATTTATTTTGGCTCTAGCTTATGTGCTCAATTCTCTGAGGCTGACATCTAAGTCAGTGGTCAAAGTGTTATCATTTCACCAAATTGAAACTGTAGGAAGGAACATGAAAAATGAATATTCCAGTAAAGGGGCATTAACATCTTCAAGACTGGCATAGCTGGCAGATAAGTTACAAGGAAGAGAACAAATAGTAACTTGATCAGTATCTGATGAAGGAAGAATAGTTGGTCAAATTAATTTCAGACAGAGATTCATCGTCAGCATCTCCTTTAAACACATGAAAAATTGATTTGTTATAAACTTTGCCATAAAGTATTACAAATCAGGTATTCCTTAATTCAATTGTCATAAAGATACAAATGCAATCCACCTGGTAGTATGTTTCCATTAAGTCAAGAAAATCTTTTCAGATCTCTAGATTTAAATATTTGATGGGATCACCTATATTGTTTAGTATTGTTCTTGTAGTGTTCTCTTATATATAAAATCTGAGATATTAAATTATGAGGAAGATTAATAGCAGAACTATATCCTGTGGAAGAGATGGTATCATGCCCTAGAATACATCTATGTGCAATATCCTCAAGGTTAAATAGAACATCAGCAGGAAGCTTAACAATCAATTCTATCCTGGCCAGCATCTCATTAACTTCATGCCATCAGGAACAGCACTTTCACCCAGAAAAGGAAGAAATGAACTAGCAACTCTCACTAGGAAGTTGTGATTGGAGATAGTTTAGGAGTTGATGTAGAGCAGAAAGTGATTTAATAGCCTGATCTGGTCACAAACAGTGAGTACTTTTGCTGACTTACCTATATCCTGTGGTCTGAGGTCTTCCCTGTCCTTCCATCCTGTCTTGCCAAGTGTACACAATCACATTTCTCCTAACATCCACTCAACTTTCAGCAGCTTTCAGCCTTCACCTTCGATGCACTTCATCACATCTCGATTTATTCATTTTACCATCACCCTAATCTTATGCAACATGGTGAATCTCTCCTTGGAGGACTGAGAAGATTTCTTGAAAACTGGGGGATTGGTGATGAAGGGATTTGGAAGATAGCCACCTTCACTGAATGTACTGCCTCTGGCGAATAGCTGGGGCTGGATTCTCTGGTTGCCGGAGAATCCAAGTTTCCGCCAAAGCGGGGGAGGCACCCCTTTCGCGATGCTCCGTCCCCTCCAAAGCGCCCTACTACGCGTGCCGTATTGACAGCCTCAGGATGTTGTCTGAGGCCCACCCCCCAATGCTCCGCCCCTGAACGGCCAAGTTCCAGACGGCGTGGGTCTCTCATGGTCTCACCCATCGTGAACTCAGCGTGGTGGCTGCGGACTCAGTCCAGCGCCGCCACAGTCGGGGGAGGGCCGATCTGTGAACAGGGGGGACCTTATTCAGGGCTGGGGGCACTGTAGGTGGGTGGTCTGGGCACGTGAGCCAGCCAAAGGGGGGGCACTATTTCACAAACCGTGTCCGCGGCATGCATCCGCCACATTGCATGGCACTGCCGCTGCAGGCCGTCGCCGTGCACATGCGCGACCACGGACCCAGCGATTCTCCGGGGCATATCTGCAGCTAGATCCGGGTGCTCTACACTGTCGTCCTGCTAGTCCCCCTCAAAACGGGGAATCGGTGGCTGTTTTGCGACAGTTTTTCTGGCGTAAAACGCCACCGTTCCCACGCTGGCGTGGGGACATAACCCCAGAATCGGAGAATCCAGTCGCTGATCTTCACTTCACCTGCCAACCCCTGGTATGATAAGAGGGTGCAAAATGCAAGGGACAGCAAGAATGCTGGAGGTGGACCACCGCAGGTCCAGCTCATTGATGCAGAGGAGGATGCCAAAGAGATGAGTGGTTCTGTGTCCTGCTCAGGTCATGCTGGAGAGACGGCGAACTTGCAGAAAGCTGGTGATAAAATACAAGCTTCTCTGTCATTCATGCTGACTTAATTTCATCGATGACTAACCCACGAGAAGGCTGTTGGATGATTACTAACTTTGTCACGACTGACTTTCAAACCTTTCTTTTGTCTTGCAGGGACCTTCACACATACAGCAAGTGTTGCTAGACATTTATTAGGATGATGCAGATGTTCTCTCTCCTTCTCAGGGTGCACCAGCAAAAGATTTCAGTTCGGGACACATTCTGATTAATTGGATATCTCTCCCAAAGAGGCTGAAAGACCTTCTTCTGTAATGTATCGTACTACAATAGCATGATACTCTGAGCAGACGCCCCAGTCTCATATTCCCAAGCTGATAGCTAGCAATGTTCCAGCAATAGTCCACATCCTGAAAACAATTCAAAAATGAATCATAATAATCTCAAGCAATTACATGTTTTGTGGATTGAAAGGGCAGGGACGGCATGGATATGAAATTGGCTGAGGGACAGAAACCAGAGAGCAAATCTTTTTCAGAGTAGAGAGAAGTGTGATTAGGTGACCTCCAATTGCTCTTTATGATATATACTCTTGACCTGGATGTGGGAGAACAGGACATAATTTCACAGTTTGAAAATTTTGGAAATGAGGGCCTGTAATTAAACCACATGCCATGTAATGAATACCAGTGATTTAAATAAAATGTATGTGGCATCAACCTAAGGCTCAAAGTTCTAGGGGCCTCACATCATTAGTACAAGCACAATAGTGTGCAGCATCTAGTCAAACATAGAGGGGACAAGGTTCTTAGCATATTTGGGGAGGCCAGAAACAAAGGTGCTTCAAATTGCAGGTTAAACTTGGAGTGATGTAATGTTGCTCTGCTACAGGCTCAGAGCAGGTTGAAGATAAAGGCACAGTATTATTTCTTCTGTATCAACGGCATAAAATTCCACCATAATAAAAATATTAATTGGCGCCAAAACTGGAGGGGTATTGGAGGGAGCTGTTTCGGGTAATCTCAAAGGTGGTGCATGTGAGACTCGAATAAGGTCTCCTAGAAGCCATATTTGGGGTGTCAGATCGGCCGGGGTTGGAAGCGGGTGCGGAGCCTTTGCCTTGCTGATTGCCCGAATGCGGATTCTGTTGGGGTGGAGGTCGGCTTCTCCGCCCTGTGCCTCGGCTTGGTGGGGGAACCTGCTTGACCTTCTTAACGCTCGAGAAAGTAAAGTTTGAGTTGAGGAGGAGGATGGAAGGGTTCTACAACTCAAAGGGCCTTTTCCATCATGCATTTTCATGAATTGGATGACATCGAACATTAGGGAGGGGTGGGGGGGGGGGGGGGGGGGGGGGGGTGGTTGGATTGTATAAATTAATGATAATTCTTTTTCATTGGTGTTTTGTATTCAAAATATTGGGAACTGTTTGAGGGTGGGATTGCCATTGTATTTGTTGTTCTTGTTACTTATTGGATGTTGTAAATATGATAAAAGTGAAAGAGGAGGAGAATAAAAATATTTTTAAAAATATATCAAGTAGCTTTCTCTTGTTTCCTTTCTGGGCCTTTTCTGGGACTTTAATGGAACATGAACCAATTCTCAGCTGAGGATAAACAAAAGTATAAGATGTATAATTCCTGCAAGAGCTCAAGTGGTTCATGTCAACATGTCTCTCTGAAGTACGGGGTCACAGGTTGAAATCACGTCAACTTCCCCCAAGTGAGATGTGCCTGCTTTCTGGTTTCTCAAACCCCAGGTATTTGGGAACCTAATTTTTCAACTCACACTGTTTTCAACTTGCTTTTCAGTAGAATAAGAGATCTTTTGTATGGGTTACTGTTCTTTGTTGCACTTCTACTGGCCTAAAGAAAAGTACACAAAACTGACCTTTTCAATCTTAGGTTAGTTATTAGAAATACGAATTTAATGCCTAATGTAACTGACCGCACAATGGACTGGCACGTAAAAGATCAATACTTCACATTTCAACAATGTCACATACCACAAAGGTTGCCAGACACCCTGCCTACCATAAATAGTGTAAGAATACAATGGAGTGAAATTCAATCTGAGATTTCTTGAAAAACTAATTATACATTTCAACACTGTTAAATGCCATTTGCTAGGAATAAATGTTCTGATAAATATTCAAATCTTGATTTGCAAGTCTAATGCCATTTAATAGTAAACAAATATTTTCCACAACATCTTGCTCCAGGGCACTAATGTGAGCTCATCTTATTATAAAACACAACTCAATTTCTTGCTTTGGTGTCATTTATTCCCTCCATTCAGTGGTTATATTTTATTTGAACTTTCCATTGCCCAATTTGAATTGGGCATCACCACATTAATATGAAAAATGCTTTAGGAATCAATGAACAGCCCATCTGAAATTCTGACTCCTGTACTGATCTTGGATGCTAATTCGAGTTGTCACTCAAGCAGCTGGGAAAGACTTTCAATGGTGAAACCAACAATCAGCTGATAATGATGCATCTGTGTGTGGCCTATTAAAGAGCCACCTGGTCAAACTGCAAGACGCTGGCTCACTGCCGGGATGCTCCATTGATGTAAAATGCCACCTAATTTGAAGAAATGCCAGACTGTCACAGTACACCAGATCTACTGCTCAGCAATCCCCCCCCCCCCCCCCCCCCCCCTTCCACACACACACACACACACACACACACATTCTCCGTCAGGCTAATAGGCGTTAAGAATTGAGGAAAGTTAAGATTTAAAAATGAAGTTGGGATAAAATATAATAAAGAAAGAGGACTGATACATACAGCTGTCTGAAAGGGTGTTTAGATATGCAAATTAGCATACCGATGGGAGACTCAAGTGTTTACCTCTGTGACTAGGAGAGAAATAATGGGGTATAGAAGAGGTAACTTCAAAGTGGAGAGATAATGGCCTTGATTCTCCGCAATCCCGGCCAAGTGTTGGGGCCGGCGTCAAAACTGGCGCAAGCGACTCCGGTGTCAATGGGCCGCTAGGCCCAGGCGTTCACCCCTTCCTAGGGGGCTAGTACGGCACCAGAGTGCTGTCCGCTGCTCCAGCGCTCGAAAGCCAGCGGACTACAGCCAGTGCTGGTCCGCGCATGCGTGCACGGCTGGCGTGGGTCCGTACATGCTTGTGGGTTGCCGTCTCCACCCTGGCCCCCGGGCAATATGGCGGAGCCCTACAGGGGCCCGGCGCGGAGGAACATAGGCCCCCTCCCCCGGAATTAGCCCACCCGCCGATCGGTAGGCCCCAATCATGGGCCTGGCCACCATGGAGGCCCCACCCAGAGTCGAATCCCCCTACCCACCCCCACCAGGATGGCCCCTGCAGCCAGAACTCCGATATCCCGCCGCATAGGACCATACGTAACCCACGCCGGTGGGACTCTGCCAACCTCAGTGGGCACTCGGCCCTTCGAGGCGCGGAGAATCACCGGGGAGGGGCTGCTTTCAATGTTCCTCGCCTGGAGCGGCGGCAACTCGTGGGCACGATTGGCACCGATTCTCCGGTCGCTGGAGTATCGTCGGCATGGCATTGGAGAAATGTGGCCCGATTCTCGCGCCCATCCCGGCGATTCTCCAGCCAAGGAAATTGACATTTATATGCTGCAAGGTGGATCTAAAATTGTAACACCAAGGGGAAAAAAATAATATATCCATAGGGATAACTGGAGAAAGGGACATTGTCGAAGCAGCAGCTATCATAGCTTAGTTGGCTGGACAGCTGGTTTATGATGCAGAATGAAGCCAGCAACACGGCTTAAATTCCTGTACCAGCTGAGGTGATTCATGAAGGCCCTGCCTTCGCGACCTCGCCTGAGGTGTGGTGATCCTCAGGTTAAATAACCACCAGTCAACTCTCCCACTCAAAGGAGAAGGTCATCTGGAACGATGGAGACTTCCTGAATAATGGATTCTAACAATTAACAATTACTAATCTTTATTGTCAGAAGAAGGCTTACATTAACACTGCAATGAAGTTACTGTGAAAAGCTCCTGGTTGCCACATTCCGGCGCCTTTTCGGGGACACAGAGGAAGAATTCAGAATGTCCAAATTAGCTATTAGCACATCTTGCGGGACTTGTGGGAGGAAACTGGAGCACCCAGAGGAAACCCAGTGAAATATGGCTGACAGACCAGGAATCATATGCAGTTATGAATGGGGTATGAGTTGGGTATAATGCCATGAGTTCTGTCATGTACACGGCATGTGGGCACATGACTTCATCTATGGTTAGGGCGGCCACCACCATTGAGGGTCCACAGAATTCACAGAATTCATTTTTCATCAAATTCACAGAATTCATTTTTCATAGAATTCACAGTGCAGAACGAGGCCATTCGGCCCATCGAGTCTGCACCAGCTCTTGGAAAGAGCACCCTGCTTAAGCCCATGCCTCCACTCTATCCCTGTAACCCAGTCACCCCACCTTACCACGCCTTTTTTGGACACTAAGGGAAATTTATCATGGCCAATCCACCTAACCTGCACGTCTTTGGACTGTGTGAGGAAACCGGAGCACCCGGAGAAACCCCGCAGACACGGGGAGAATGTGAAGACTCCAGACAGACGGTCACCCAAGCCGGGAATCGAACCTGGGACCCTGGAGCTGTGAAGCAACCGTGCTAACCACTATGCTACCGTGCAGCCCTTTGCAACCATGATCCGATTGAGCATTTGACCCATTTGCACTCTGACCATGGGCTTTGTGCAGCAGGTGCTAGTCAAGAGAGGTATGAGACCCCTGGACCTCCCTCCCTGGGACCTTTCTCCTCAGGAAGATTGGGAAGTGCCATTGCGTATCCAGATGCAGGAGGGGCGCATGTCAGCTGCTCCATGGCCTTAGCATCAGGACCACCATAGGATTAGCAAATCCATTCCCTCGAACATTGCTTCAACAAATGATGCTCAGGGAGATCCCTCTGTACCAGTGGAGGTGACCCCTCAGGGCCCTATGTGTCCAGAGGACACGTGCCATGGTCATCCAAGGCAATGGGACATGACACTGAGCTGACTGCCTTCACCTCAGCTCCTGATGTTCGGACTGCACCTGGACATAGTGGTAGAATTAGTTTTTGAAGAAGTATGAGCACTTTGGCAGCATGATTTCTCATATCTTTCTTATTTGTTAAAATATGCACAACATAATTAGTTTAAAATATCCTGATATATTGTGCCTGAGTTCATTTTATCAGTTCCAAATGATCCCAAATCCGAGGGCAATGTTGTTGGACTGGCAGATGATACTCATGTTCAATTTGATTTTTCGAAAAACTTTAATTGTTGACACATTGTTGACACTAAATGTTGACATCAGGAGAGGATTTGTGGAGTTCCATGACAGCAAATCTGACGCCACACCTGGACCGATTCAGCTACTGTTAAGGGGCTAGTACCGGCACCACGTGGAACACAATCGATTCCAATGAGAAATGGTGCCGGATTCACTGGTTTCACGATTGACACTCAGGAGACTGACAAGCTACAGCCGCATATACACACTGCACTCCTCATACACACACGATCCCTGCCAACAAGATGGTACTCGTTGCCTTGGAGCGGAGGATGCACATCAGAGATGGAGGCGGCCTGCTGCCTTCCATGCCCTGTTGCCTGAGATGCCCTTGGCGGACGTCCCCTGGATGGTTGGGACCTAGAGGGCCCAGCCTAATTTCAGGTGGCATATGTGTATCTAAAACACAGGTAACCAGAGCTGACCGAAACCCCGCTCGTTTGCATTTTAATGGCCCATTTTCCCAAGACAATAGAACTCCAATCAAGCAACCGGTACAGCCACAGACTGATCAGCGCCACTCCCCTTACTCAGAAAGCACAACTGCCAAGGTCAATGACCTCTAAGGACCCGCCCAGCTACCAAGGCACCTGCCCCTTTATTGGTCGAAATCAAAGAGAGTGATCAGAGCCCTGTCGAACTATTGGGTCCAAGATTAAGGACCGCCCCAAAGAGTGCAAAATCCCAGCGGGATAAAAGAGAACGCAGTCATGTGTTCTGTCTCTTGGATCCAGCCTGTGCCTAACCCAATTGCAGCAGGAACAGCCAGTTAAGTTCAAGAGCAATGATCGCTACCTGACGGATGAACCCAACAGAGACAGAGCCACTTTCTTCAAACCAGCCAAGTGAAATCCAGATAAAGGCCTTTATCCATTTGAACAGTGCGGGTCGCCCTGAAGGTAAGTATAGCTGAGAGGTGTAGTTTAACTTGTAGTAGTTATTGTGTTTGCATGTTGAGATAACTCTTGTGTATGTAAATAAACCATCTTTTGAACTAACTAACTGGTTGTGCAGTCATTTGATCGATATAAGGGAAAGGCTTGTGGTTCACCGAAATAAATAGAAATACCCACAGTATTGGCAATGCTGTTGGAACCGAAACAGAGCAACAGGAGTGGTATAGATGGCATCGCTTTCACTTTATTATTAGAAATGTGCACTTCTGAGATACTTATTTAATTTTTACATACTGCCTGTTCAAATGGTTTAAAGCTGCAGATGAGTAAAGCAGCAAAACAAGCCACACCCCACGAAAACCCCAAAACTCAGCCCCTCCAGTGTAGCACAAGCCCCCCGACCCTCATCTCCCAAGAAGGACCCCCTCGGAACCTTGGACGCAATTGTTGGGTGGACATTTAGCACTGCGAAAAGGCGAGGCCTGAAGGGGGGGTCTGGGTGGGTGAGGGGTGCTCTGAGGGGGGCTGCTTGCCAACAATTAGGGTGGGGAAGATGCTCTGCCAGTGGTCGGGAGTGGGGGGAGAGGGTGCTGCAGCAGTGCTTTGAGATCGGAGCACCCTTTAAAAGAGGTGCTTCGATCTTGGAGATGTGGGACCTGTCTGAGAGTTTAGTTCCCGTCCATGTCAGTTTTCAGCATTGATGAAATGGCATGGAAAAGATGATTTGGCTAAAAGGATGTTTCCAAGTACAATGGCATGGCATGCTGGGGTCGATCCTAGTGCCAGTGATCACACTGGTTTTCCTGCTGGTGGAAGCACTTGGTCACCGTTCTGTAGAGTCTCGCCCAATAAGTTTGGTTATTGCAATTTAATAGTCTAGTCAACCTCAAAAAAATCCAACCATCGGACTGATGGTTTATTAACTAAATGTAACACATAACACATAAAATAGAACAAAATAATGTACCATTACAAAAAAAATCACTTCACAGATATTTTTCTTTGTTCCTTCTTCAGATATCCTTCCAAATTATATTATTATAAGTGAAGGAGAGGGTGACTTTCATTGTTAAACCAAATATTTGTAACATTAGAAAGGGTTAAGAGGGGTTGGACTTTTATCGATAAGGCTGGGGGGGGGGGGGGGATATCCAGTTTGGCCAGTCTCCCTCACAACCTCGCGGCCCACACACACTTCCCATACCCCGTCATGCCCACCAAAAAAAAACCCCATGTCAAATTACGCTGAACCACCCATCCCCGTGGGATCCTCATATCTTCCATGCTGCCCCAACCAACGACTATGGCTCCCATGCCCGATGCCAACATATACTTACCCAAAGGTATGCTGAGAATGAATGAATGCTTAGCTGAGAGCCCAGGAATTCATTTGGCTGCTGAATAACCTGACACCCGGGAAGAACATTACTTAATTTCTAAAAACCAATCCCTCATCTCTCCCACCCCTTCTCCTCCCATCACCTAAACCTGATATCCAGCCTCGCCGGCTCAAATATGTTATTGACACAAATTTGCACCAGATTCAAAACCGCCCCAAACTTGAAGTGCTGGTGAAATGACCTCCAGATCTTCAGTGTAGAGGCCACCACCAGGTTTGCAGAATATTATCCTGGAGCGAACGGCAATGCGGCCGTCACTAACACCCTTAACCCTGATCCCCTGCACGACCCTGAGTCCATCTGCAACTAAACAGCCTCAGGATCCCCACACCACCCCAGCACGTTCTCCGCATTTGCACCCAGTGTCATGGGAGTGTCCCTTTAAAAATGTTTTTGTCTTATCACATGGCTTCAATTATGCTAATTTAGTGGGTGGAGCTGAGCTGTGGCTGTGAGTTTTTAGTTTCACTTTCAGATTTGACTGCTGTGAACTACAGACAGAAAAAAATAAGTGTTTGGGCCTATCTCTCTCTATTTTCATTTTAAAGAGTTGCAGTAAAAAAAAACCCCATTGATTATAGCTACCTGCTTTGGTAACTTAAAAGATATAGTTTGCTTTCCGGGGTAGTGTTTAAACCTGCTGGTAAGATGGGGTCAGAATCTCAGGGAAAAGCCAGTATTATTCAAGTGAGAATGCAGAGTGCTGGGCCATGCCCTTGAAAAGGGGTTTTTGGTTTCTGTGATTTTGTTTTTGAATTGGAACAGTTAAGGGGAAATTCATTAAGTGTTATACATCGATTACTGTAGCTGGGGGTGTCTTTATGTTTTTAATTGATTAAAATTATTGCTGTGAGTTTATGTAAATGTTAACTTACTTCTTAGAATAAAACTTATTTTGATTAAGGTGTCTAGGAAGACTATTGAATCACACTAGCCAAATTCAACATAAAGGTTGTAGGTCAGGTGAACTTCATAATATACTTCAGAGTTTCTAAACCCTGGCCCATAACACCAGTAATAATATATCAAATTCGGCAATGCCAAGTCCCCGGACTGCCAATACCTCTGAAGAATCATGCTCTGAATCCTAGCCACTTTATCCGTCTAAATAGAAGACAAAATAAATCTCTCCACTCCCCAAAGTAGAATTTTGGCAGAGAAACCAGCAAATACTGAAACAGAAAAAGAGACTGTGGTAAAATGTTCATCTTCACTAATTGAATTCTGGCCACCTAGGACAGAGAGAGACAATCACTCCTCTGTGAGCGTCACGGTAGCACTGTGGGTAGCACTGTTGCTGCACAGCTCCAGGGTCCCAGGTTCGATTCCCGGCTTGGACATTGTCTTTGCCGAGTCTACACCTACTCCCTGTGTCTGCGTGGGTTTCCACTGGGTGCTCCGGTTTCCTCCCACATGTCCCAAAAGACGTGCTGTTAGGTGAAGTGGACATTCTGAACTCTCCCTCTGTGTACCTGAACAGACACCGTAATGTGGCGACGGGGGGGGTTTCACAGTAACTTTGTTGCAGTGTTAATGTAAGCCTACTTGTGACAATAAAGATTATTAAAAAATTAATCATTATCACCAAACTTGTAAAATTCAATTAACTAAACTGGGCTCAATCGCAACCTACCTGCATTCCCAAGTACCTAAAATGAGATCCTATTAAATGGAACGGCAGCCCTCCAAATGAACCCCCTTTCCTTGTGGAGTAACCGGAAAACCCACACACTTCTCCCAGTTCAGTTTATACCCTGAAAACAGCCCAAAACTGTTCATCAACCTCATGATATCACCCATTGTGGGAATTGGATCCATCATGTACAAAAGAAGATTATCAGCATACAAGGATACCCTATGTTCTACCCCCTCCCCCCCCAATCATCCCCCTCCACTTATCTGAAATCTTCAGGGCAATGGCCAAAGGTTCAATTACCAATGCAAACAAGACAATGTATATAGGCCTCATTCCCCTACATCGCTGAAAGATCCCAACCTTACATTATTTGTACGGGCGCTAATATTAGGCTCCTTATATAACAATCCACGAAACAGATTTAAATCCTATCCCAAACCGTTCCAATACTGCAAACAAATGCCCCCATTCTACCCTATCAAAAGCCTTCTCGGCATCCAATGCCAATGCCATCCAATGCCATCCAATGCCACAACTCTCTTTCTTCCACCGGGGTCAATGCCACGTTTAAAAGCCGCCTCACAATAGACAATAAACGCTGACGCTTCACAAACCCCGTCTGATCCTCCCCAATAACCTGAGGGAGACAGTCTTCCAACCGCAGTGCAAGAACCTTGGCCAATACCTTGGCATCCGCATTCAATGAGAAAATCAAACTATATGACCCACACTCCACTGGGTCCTTATCTTTATTGAAAAAGAGTGAAATCGACACTTCGACACTTCGATGTCGACAAATCGACATCCCCTCCAGAAGAGATCTTCGTGCAACTGAATCCGCAAACATCTCCACCAATAATAGCGCCAATCGATCCTCAAACTTTTAAAAAAATTTCACCGGGAACTTATCTGACCCCTAGGCCTTCCCCGTCTGCAATCTTCCAATAGCCGTCCGAACCTCTTCTACCCCCAATGACACATTCTCAACAGGCATCTTCAGGCAGATCCCAAATCCGCCAACATCCCCACATCCAAACTTCACGCTGACCACAAAACCGGACCTATCTCCACTACATATACCAAATGCAGAGCATGATCTGAAATGACTATTGCAAATTACTCCACATTCCTCTCTTCTGGCAGCAGAGATTTCCACAATGAAAATATCAAAGCACGAATGCACGTTATGCACCAAGAGAAAAAAGAGAAATCCCTGTCTTCGGTGTGCAAAAAGCACCACCCATCTCCTTCATAAATGCCCCCAGTACCTTCGCTATCCCCGAAGGGGCCAACAATTTTGGCTTGGACTGATCCAACCTGAGATTCAGAATGCAAATCAAATCACTCCCCCAAAACTGGTGCATGCCCATGTATGGCCGCCTACATCCTCTTCATAAACTCCACATGATCCCAGGTTGGAGCTTACACACTCACCAAAACCACCGACTTACCTTCCAATGTTCCTGTGACTATGACATATCGATTGCCCTGGACCGCTACCAATTTCCCCACCTAAAACCGGATTCTTTAGAATCGCCACGGCTCTGCTGTCAAAGCCCGAGTGGAACACATGGCTCATCCAACCTTTACGGAGCCTAATCTGGTCCCTCACCTGCAGGTGGGCCTCCTGCATAAGCACCACATCGGCCTCAAACTCATCAAATGCGAGAAAACTTTCTCCCATTTCACTGCCCCCCCCCCCCAAAATGTAACCAATCAAGTTGAGGATCTCTCACCCCCCCCTCCTCAAGTCAGCCATTTCCACTGTGAGGGATTATCCCCTCCATCGCCCATATCCCTAATACCAGAGCCCACCAATATGGCAGCCAGCCCCACCCACTAGATGGGACAAAGAACAAACCAGAATCACGATCAGCATTCTACCCCTCCCCCTACCCTCTCCCAGAAACCCCCAAACACTTCCTCTCGAGCTAACCCTTCCCTCTTCCATCCTCATTTGCCTTCCATTTGTCATAATATACATCTATGTATATGATGGAGTGCAGGCAGGCAGTGATTGACACACAGGATGACCAGTAAGCACACAGAACAGAGCAGCCAATCACCAGACTGGATACTACCACTATGAAACCAGAGGGCACTAGGTTTCCCGCTCTCTCTGGACCCAGTCACCGAGACAGTCAGAGTTCGTGAGCTAGCCAGTGCAAACACCATGAGGTAGCTAGTAAGTCTGGTCAGGCTAGTACTAGGTCTCCAGTCAAGTTAGTATAGTGTCAACCCACAGTTGACCATATATATTAGTTAAGACGTTAAATAAAATTGTGTTGCATCTTATTCAGTGTTAGAGGTCTGTCTCTGGCTACACTGCATCAAGTGCAGTCCACGTCGACCCAGCCTGCCTAACACATCACCATCCACACCGCCTCGGCTCATCGAACTGTGCCCAAACAGGTTCAGCCACCCACAGCCCCTCCCCCCACCTTGCTCCTGTTCACTATACAAACCCAGCCTGCAAGGGGGGTACCCCCCCCACCAGAACCCTACTCCCACAAGTAAACAACCAAAGAAAGAGATCAAAACCCAAACCATCACACCCAAGAACCGAAAGTCCCCCACCCCCCCCCTCAACCTTAAGAGTATCCATCACCTCTCCCCCTCCCCAAAGCCATGTACTCCCTCCAAGCCAAAACACACCAATCGAGAAAAGAAACCACAAAAGTGAAAAAGCCCTCCCACACAAAACACACCACTTTCAATGAACCACAACGTGATATAATGAAATGAAACGGGAAAAAGGGGAAGAGAAAACAAAACAAACAGTAGAAAAATAAATTTATACTACACCAACGTCAGCATACAGACCTGTCCAAACCACCATCATAGTCCCATTCAAACCCCTCGCCGGCTACACCACACCAAAACACATGCCACTCTGGTACAGCGCCGACTTTTCCCTGTTGAAGGCCGCGCAACTCCTTGCTAATTTAGCCATGACATCCTGGTATATACAAATATTGCTGCCTTCCCAGCACATCTCCGATTCTCCTTAACCCACATCAGCACCCTCTCCTTCATTCAATATCTGTGAAAACAGACTACCACCACTCGTGGTGGCTCATTCACCCATGGTTTCGCCCGGAGCGATCGATGGGCCAGATGGGGGAAACCTGATCCTCTTCCCCCATCAACTCCATAAACATCGACTCAAAGTTTTCCATCGGCTTCGGGCCCTCCACTCCTTCCAGGAACCCCACAATCTTGAGCTTCTGCCACCTCGACCTCTTCTCTAGGCCCTCGACCTTAGCTCTCAGGCCCTTGTTTCTTTCCTCTAGCTCAGCTCAGCATCTGTTGAGGCCAACTGGTCACTATGTTGCGACAGCGCCTCCTCCACTCCCTTTAGCAGCTCACCATGCTCCCGCACTGTCTCCGACGTCCTCCCCAGTGCCTCCTTTATCGGGATCAGTGCTTCCTCCAATGATCTTTTGAGAATCTCAATCGTATCCTTCCGTTGCTTTCAAAATGTTTGCCGAATTGCCTTTCAAATTCTCCAGTCATCACCCCCGTCAATTATCCACCACAATAGGTGCGACCCCACCCGATGAGCTTGCCTCTGCCACCGTCAATCCCACTGGATTCTGTACATTGCTCAACTCCTCAGACAGGCTATTGCTCCCAACTTTCTTCCCAAATTTCTTTCTTGCACCTATTGATGTCCTTTCACATAAGATTCTCAAATGGGAGGAGTCTATCCACCAACGACCCCTGGGAACCGGGTGAAAAAGACCAAAAACCAAGGGCTTTAGCGGGAACTAGCTTACGTGCCCCCTCATTCTACATGTCACCATTGGAAGTCCCCAATCATTCACATATGAAACTTCAAAATATTGATCCCTGTAATGGATTGTACTAAATTTTATGTGTATTCCCAGAAGTTCAGAGAACAATAATATTTAAAAATTGTTCAAAACAAAAAATTTAACTCATGCATCTCAAAACTAATGTAACACAGTAGCATCAACTTATATGCTTTCAACATTCAAGACTACAGAGGGTTAAATGCACAAAATAGTGGGTGGTGCTTACATTGAAAAGGCACTTAAGACAATATCTCATTCACAAGTCAGGACACTTCCTCACTTTCATACTACTGTCTATAAAACCTCAGATACTTCGACCAGATTATTACTCAAATGCTTTACCCAAGTATCTTTACTTGCAAGATGAACAAAGAACAAATACAAGAGTACGATTCAACCAAATTTATTTCTCAAACAGTAAAAAAGTTACCCTTCATAAACTATCCTAAAACAATACTAGATGATCCCAAGAATCTTCAGAGCCAATAGACTCAGTTGAGCTGCAGGTCTGATTCCCTGAGTCTTGATTCCTCGGCAGGGAATTGCGGGCCCAATTAGAAAAGTGATGGCGGGGCCCCTACTCTACAAAAGTAAAAATTTATGGATATTTATATTTCGTGTAGTATGCTCGTCTTTAACCAAAAAAAAAATTAAATGCTTGATATACTAAAATTTTGAAACTTACTTACCCGGGCGGAAGGATTTGGCGGCGCAGGGCTGAAGGATTTGTCGACGGTAATGCGGTGCGTTCCCCAAAAGTAAAAACTACCCTATAGTTCCTCTTAGAATACAGAAAAGGCTTCAAACGGTAACTCTGTCGCCGCTGGCGCGGGGCCCCCTTAAAGTGCGGGGCCCAATTTGATGAAATTGGTCAAATAGGCTTAAAACCGGCCCTGTTCCTCAGGGCCTTCATCCCCGAAGGTGGTTCTCGCATGCTGCTTCCTTCCACCTCTGGTTGGTCATTTAATATTCTCTGCTACCTCTGTGAGCTTTCGCTGGAGAGTGTCCTGCTAGTTGATCTTTATACCCCTCTTCTCACCTTGCCAGAACATTCTCTGGCTCTCAGCCACTGAGGTCTCAGGGCAGGGGACGCAATACCCAATGATGTTGCTGATTGCAACTCTGCAGGACACCAAAAACCCAACCCCAGGGGTCCATTCATAAATGTATTGTTTGGACATAACCTCTATAGATGGTAACAGCATGAAAACTGGGTACCAGAATGTCTAGCTTTATCTGCGCAACACAAAACAACCAATCCAAAAGAATAAGACCAATTATCTCCTAATGGGTGATTGACAGGGCAGGTCCGGACATGTCCTGGCAGTTTGTTTGTGTTCCGTGTATTCAAACTTGACCAAGTACAAATTCCCATCAGGCCGGTCCTGGAGCTGACTGTGATTTGATATAAATGTCCAATTCTTAATTTAGAGTGACAAATTTTATTGGCCCTAAAATTCAGGCTGCTGCATTCTCAAATATTTTCATCTTTAAAAATTAAAATTTTATAACAGAACATGCTAAAAACATTCTCCGTTCCTGAGACTAAGTTTTGACGGCAGGGCAGGATTTGTGGACTTCTACGACAGCAAAACTGACGCAGAACCCAGATCAATTCAGCAACCATTGGGGGGCCAGCAAAGGTGCAACGTAGAACACAATTGATTCCAATGGAAAACGGTGTTGCATTCGCCAGGGTCGGGATTGACACGCGAGAGACTGACAAGCTGCAGTCTCATATTAGCACTTCACTCCCCACACGCACTCATCCCAGGTAACAAGATGGCAATGGTTGCACTGTAGTGCCCATCCGGCTGATGGGCCGGCTGGGGCCAGAGGGCACTAGTGGTGCGGCCTGGGGTACACCCATACGACCTGTGGCCCTAAGATCACAGTGGGCTGTCAGCGGCGTGCGCAGCTGCGGCTGGCTTGCAGGCTGCAGCAATGGTGTCCGTGCCCGTTCACCCAAACCCCACAGTCCACCTCCTGGCCAGCCCCCCACTACTCCCCTCCCCACCGGCATTGGCAGAAGCCCCCTGGCCAGCAGCACAATTGTCAGCAAACTATGGCGATGCTGGACCACAAAACATACAGTGCAGAAGGATGGACACTTTTCGTACCCCCTCTCTCTCACTTAGCAGCCACAGTGCCTGTTTCATGACTTTTAAAAGCACAAGTTAACTGCGCCACCGGGAACTCCCTCCTGCGGAGAATCACGGAGGCTCCAGTGAATACCGGATGAGGCCCGCTCATGACATGCCAAGGTAGCACAGTGGGTAGCACTGTTGCTTCACCACGCCAGGGTCTTAGGTTCGATTCCCACCAATGTGGGCAGCCCTACGCCGTCGGGAAATGCCTGGGTTTGGGTGCGGTGCCAGCACAACGGAGAATCCGGACAGTGGAGAATCCAGCCCACTATCTTTCACAGAGATCACTAACACACAAGTTAAATAAAACAAACAATAAGACCTGTCCTAGAATCTTTAAGTTGTTGACCAAACCAGTGATCACTTAGGACGGAATTCTCCGCTCCCTGGAAAAATTGGAAGGGCCGTCGTGAATTCGGCCGAGTTTCACGACGGCCTCGGAGGCCGCTCCTCGCCCCCTATTCTCCCCTCCTGGCGGGGCTAGGAGCGGTGCTCCGTAACTCTCGGCCGTGGGGGCGTCACGCCGAGAATTATGCGGCTGGCGCGCCTAATGACGTCAGCCACGCATGCACAGGTTGGCCGGCTCCAACCTGCGCATGCGCGGCTGACGTCATGATGCTGACAGCTCAAACCCGTGCTTGCGTGGTGGCTGGCTTTCCCCTTAGCCACCCCGCAAGACGTGGTGGCTTGATCTTGCGGGGCGGCGGAGGGGAAATAGTGCGTTAGATTGAGACGCTGGCCCGACGATCGGTGGGTACCGATCGCGGGCCTGTCCCCTCCCGAGCACAGTCGTGGTGCTCATTCCCCACCGGGCCCCCTACAAGCCCCAAACGGGCATCTCCACACCCGTTTCACGATGGCAGCGACCAGGTGTGGTTACCGCCATCGTGAAACGGTCGCAAATGGCAGGCCGAGCGGCGATTCTTCCGAGCCGGGGGGGGGGGAGGAGAATCGCGGGGGGCGCGAGGTGGGAGTGAGATATGTCGGGGGGCCCTCCTGCAATTCTCCCACGCGGCGTGGGGAGCAGAGAATTGCGCCCTAAAGTCTGCTGAATCATAGAACATACAGTGCAGAAGGAGGCCATTCGGCCCATTGAGTCTGCACCGCCCCACTTAAGCCCTCACTTCCATCCTAACATCATAACACAATAACCCCTCCTATCCTTTTTTAGATACTAAGGGCAATTTATCACGGCCAATCCACCTAACCTGTGGTAATCTACCACTGTATATATATGTGTGTGCTTGCATTAGGGGATGTACGACAGTACCTGTAGTACAGGTTTTCCGGTAAGCCCCTGCCGGCTAACTCCGCCCACAGGGAGCAGTATAAATATTCATAAGTTTCCCTGAGATGCTGTTCTACAGCTGCAGCCGAAGGGATAACATCTCACTGTAATAAAGCCTCTCATGTACCGATTTGAGTCTTTGTGTGCAATTGTTAGCACCACACACGTCTTTGGACTGTGGGAGGAAACCGGAGAGCCCGGAGGAAACCCACGCAGACACGGGGAGAATGTGCAGACTTCGCACAGACAGTGACCCAGCAGAGAATCGAAGCTGGGACCCTGCCGCTGTGAAGACACAGTGCTAATCACTTGTGCTACCTTGCTGCCCATTTGGAGTAAAGGTGTTATAAGTACTGTTAAAGTCTAATCTTGGTGGCCACACTTTCCTTATGATCTTCACATGGACACTTCAATGATTGGTTCCTTAAGGTGTGTCCAATGCCCTTGCTGTTCATGGTTGGTTCAGTTTAGTGGGGTTACCCCTTGGTACCTGTCACTTGTTGAAATGTAATGGGGCCTTCTCTTAAGACTGTAGGTGAACTTGCTAATTCCTATAACAATCCAAGCTCTGTTCTTGGTTACATGCTGTCTTATTGTGACAAATAAATGTCTGTCTAAAATATTTTGTTATATTCCTGTTTCTCAGCTTGCAGTTTAGTGTGGTTTGGTCATCATTTACGTTGCATTTTGCATCATGTTCTTGTTAATAAGGATGTTTGAAGCAGATTTCTCCTTCACCTCATGGGAGGATAGCTCTATCCACCAGGGATAGGGAAAGGAGGGAGGAAGATGAGAGGGAAGAGGAAGTAATGAGTCAACCTGCACTGTCCCAGTTTAGCTGGCCTTCCATGATTACCTCGTCTGACTACCATGAACACAACCTTAAATTCCCCAATACCCCATTCTACGACCTTACCTCCACCTTTCACTGCATCCTCTTGGCCACAATTTCACAAATATAAAACAACACAGAAAACCATTCCAAACCTGGACCTGGAGCTGGAGCTGGATGAACTTCGGATCATTCGGGAGGCGGAGGAGGTTATTGAGAAGAGTTATAGGGAGGTAGTCACACCTCAGGTAAAAGAAGAAAGTAGATGGGTTACTGTCAGGGGAGGGAGAGGGAACTGGCAGGCAGTGCAGGGATCCCCTGTGGTCGTTCCCCTCTATAACAAGTATACCGTTTTGGATACTGTTGCGGGTGACGACTTACCAGGGGTAACCAATAGGGCACAGGTCTCTGGCACAGAGTCTGTCCCTGTTGCTCAGAAGGGAAGGGAGAAGAGGAACAGAGCACTTGTCATTGGGGACTCCATAGTTAGAGGAACAGACAGGAGGTTCCGTGGGAACGAAAGAGACTCACGGTTGGTGTGTTGCCTCCCAGGTGCCAGGGTTCGTGATGTCTCTGATCGTGTTTTTGGGATCCTTAAGGGGGAGGGGGAGCAGCCCCAAGTCGTGGTCCACATAGGTACCAACGACATAGGTAGGAAGAGAGATGGGGATTTGAGACAGAAATTCAGGGAGCTAGGGTGGAAGCTGAGAGCTGGAACAAACAGAGTTGTTATCTCTGGGTTGTTACCCGTGCCACGTGCTAGTGAAGTGAGAAATAAGGAGAGAGAGGAGTTGAACACGTGGCTACAGGGATGGTGCAGGAGGGAGGGTTTTGGTTTCCTGGATAATTGGGGCTCATTCTGGGGTAGGTGGGACCTCTACAAACAGGATGGTCTTCACCTGAACCAGAGGGGTACCAATATCCTGGGGGGGGGGGAGATTTGCTAGTGCTCTTCGGGGGGGTTTAAACTAATTCAGCAGGGGGATGGGAACCTAAATTGTAGTCCCAGTGTACAGGATGTTGAGAGTAGTGAGGTCAGGGATGGGGTTAAAAGTTCGAAAGAGGGCACCGGCAAGCAGGACGCTGGTTTGAAGTGTGTCTACTTCAACGCCAGGAGCATCCGGAATAAGGTGGGTGAGCTTGCAGCATGGGTTGGTACCTGGGATCTCGATGTTGGGCAGCACGGTAGCATGGTGGTTAGCATAAATGCTTCACAGCTCCAGGGTCCCAGGTTCGATTCCCGGCTGGGTCACTGTCTGTGCGGAGTCTGCACGTCCTCCCCGTGTGTGTGTGGGTTTCCTCCGGGTGCTCCGGTTTCCTCCCACAGTCCAAAGATGTGCGGATTAGGTGGATTGGCCATGCTAAATTGCCTGTAGTGTTCTAAAAAGTAAGGTTAAGGGGGGGTATTGGGTTACGGGTATAGGGTGGTTACGTGGTTTTGAGTAGGGTGATCATGGCTCGGCACAACATCGAGGGCCGAAGGGCCTGTTCTGTGCTGTACTGTTCTATGTTCTATGTTCTATGTTGTGGCGATTTCGGAGACATGGGTAGAGCAGGGACAGGAATGGTTGTTGCAGGTTCCAGGATTTAGATGTTTCTGTAAGAACAGAGAAGATGGTAAAAGAGGGGGGGGTGTGGCATTGTTAATCAAGGAAAGTATTACGGCGGTAGAAAGGACGCTTGAGGACTCGTCTACTGAGGCAGTATGGACCGAGGTTAGGAACAGTAGAGGAGAGGTCACCCTGTTGGGAGTTGTCTATAGACCTCCGAATAGTTCCAGAGATGTAGAGGAAAGGATTGCAAAGATGATTCTTGACAGGAGCGAGAGTAACAGGGTAGTTGTTATGGGGGACTTTAACTTTCCAAATATTGACTGGAAATACTATAGTTCGAGTACTATAGATGGGTCAGTTTTTGTGCAGTGTGTGCAGGAGGGTTTTCTGACACAGTATGTAGACAGGCCAACAAGGGGCGAGGCCACATTGGATTTGGTACTGGGTAATGAACCCGGCCAGGTGTTAGATTTAGATGTAGGTGAGCACTTTGGTGATAGTGATCACAACTCGGTTATGTTTACTTTAGCAATGGGCAGGGATAGGTATATACCGCAAGGCAAGAATTATAGCTGGGGGAAAGGCAATTATGATGCTATTCGGCAAGATTTAGGATGTATAGGATGGGGAAGGAAACTTCAGGGGATGGGTACAATCGAAATGTGGAGCTTTTTCAAGGAACAGCTACTGCGTGTCCTTGATAAGTATGTACCTGTCAGGCAGGGAGGAAGTTGTCGAGCAAGGGAACCGTGGTTTACTAAGGAAGTTGAAGCACTTGTCAAGAGGGCTTATGTTAGGATGAGACATGAAGGCTCAGTTAGGGCACTTGAGAGTTACAAGTTAGCCAGGAAGGACCTAAAGGGAGAGTTAAGAAGAGCGAGGAGAGGACACGAAAAGTCGTTGGCGGATAGGATCAAGGAAAACCCTAAGGCTTTTTATAGGTATATCAGGAACAAAAGAATGACTAGAGTAAGATTAGGGCCAATCAAGGATAGTAGTGGAAAGTTGTGTGTGGAATCAGAGGAGATAGGGGAAGCATTAAATGGATATTTTTCGTCAGTGTTTACACTGGAGAAAGACAATGTTGTCGAGGAGAACACTCAGGTTCAGTCGACCAGGCTAGATGGAATTGAGGTTCAAAAGGAGGAGGTGTTAGCAATTTTAGAAAATGTCAAAATAGATAAGTCCCCTGGGCCAGATGGGATTTATCCTCGGATTCTCTGGGAAGCCAGGGAGGAGATTGCAGAGCCTTTGTCCTTGATCTTTATGTCGTCTTTGTCGACAGGAATAGTGCCGGAAGACTGGAGGATAGCAAATGTTGTCCCCTTGTTCAAGAAGGGGAGTAGAGACAACCCTGGTTATTATAGACCTGTGAGCCTTACTTCGGTTGTGGGTAAAATGTTGGAAAAGGTTATAAGAGATAGGGTTTATAATCTTGAAAAGAACAAGTTGATTAGCGATACTCCACACGGTTTTGTGAAGGGTAGGTCATGTCTCACAAACCTTATTGAGTTTTTTGAGAAGGTGACCAAACAGGTGGATCAGGGTAAAGCTGTTGATGTGGTGTATATGGATTTCAGTAAGGTGTTTGATAAGGTTCCCCACGGTAGGCTATTGCAGAAAATAAGGAAGTATGGAATTGAAGGTGATTTAGCGGTTTGGATCAGTAATTGGCTAGCTGAAAGAAGACAGAGGGTGGTGGTTGATGGCAAATGTTCATCCTGGAGTTCAGTTACTAGTGGTGTACCGCAAGGATCTGTTTTGGGGCCACTGCTGTTTGTCATTTTTATAAATGACCTGGAAGAGGGTGTAGAAGGATGGGTTAGTAAATTTGCAGATGACACGAAGGTCGGTGGAGTTGTGGATAGTGCTGAAGGATGTTATAGGATACAGAGGGACATAGATAAGCTGCAGAGCTGGGCTGAGAGGTGGCAGATGGAGTTTAATGCGGAAAAGTGTGAGGTGGTTCAATTTGGAAGGAGTAACAGGAATGCAGAGTACTGGGCTAATGGCAAGATTCTTGGTAGTGTAGATGAACAGAGAGATCTCGGCATCCAGGTACATAAATCCCTGAAAGTTGCCACCCAGGTTAATAGGGCTGTTAAGAAGGCATATGGTGTGCTAGCCTTTATAAGCAGGGGGATTGAGTTTCGGAACCACAAGGTCATGCTGCAGCTGTACATAACTCTGGTGCGGCCGCACCTGGAGTACTGCGTGCAGTTCTGGTCACCACATTATAGGAAGGATGTGGAAGCTTTGGAAAGGGTTCAGAGGAGATTTACTAGGATGTTGCCTGGTATGGAGGGAAGGTCTTACGAGGAAAGGCTCAGGGAATTGAGGTTGTTTTCGTTAGAGAGGAGAAGGCTGAGAGGTGACTTAATAGAGACATATAAGATAGTCAGAGGGTTAGATAGGGTGGACAGTGAGAGTCTTTTTCCTCGGATGGTGATGACCAACAAGAGGGGACATAGCTTTAAATTGAGGGGTGATAGATATAGGACAGATGTCAGAGGCAGTTTCTTTACTCAGAGAGTAGTAGGGGTGTGGAACGCCCTGCCTGCAATAGTAGTAGACTCGCCAACTTTAAGGGCATTTAAGTGGTCACTGGATAGACATATGGATGAAAATGGAATAGTGTAGGTCAGATAGGCTTCAGGTGGTTTCACAGGTCGGCGCAACATCGAGGGCCGAAGGGCCCGTACTGCGCTGTAGTGGTCTATGTTCTATGTTCTAAACCAATTTTAATAAAGAAAACCATTGAACATTCCACACAAAAGTCAACTAGTCACCATTATGCATAGTCACTAGTCTAAATGACGCTAACTTAAACTAGAGACCTAAGGCTTGTCCGAAGCAGTTGATTCTCTCAGCACGTGTTGTAAGTCTGTGCTGGGCTGGATGAGTTCTTGTTACACTCAGAGGCAGCACCCAGAATGAGCGGGAACCGTGGTGCCCTCTGCCTTCATAGTGTGTGTATTCTAACTGGTGATTGGCTGCGGTGTTTGTACATGTTGATTGGTCCCTGTGTGTGTCCATCAGTGTGTGTCTGCACCATGATATACTGGTATATATTATGACAGAGATGTCTGAACTGCCTGCATTGCAACAGGCATGGGCTAATCATGTAACCAGATTCCCAACTCCTGTTTTCAGGCCTTATCCAATGTTTCTTTCTATATCATTTAGTAATTCACTGCAGATAGATCATTGACTGTTTATTATCACAGAATCTATAGAATCCCTACAGTGCAGGAGGATCCATTCGGCCCATCGAGTCTGTATTGACTCTGAAAAAGCACCCTACCTAGATCCATTTCCCTTTCCCATCTCTGCAAACCCATAACCCCACTTAAACTGCACGTCTATTGACACAAAGAGGCATTTAGCATGGCCAATCCAACTAATATTCGCATCTTTGGACTGTGGGAAGAAACCGGAGCACCAGGAGGAAACCCGAATGTTCAAAATCCATACATTCAGTGACCCAAGGCCTGAATCGAACCCGGGTGCCTGCCTGTGCGGAAGCAGTGCTAACCACAATTATCTTCTATTCACTGTTGTCTAGCTGCAATGAATTGACACTCTTAGTAGCCATGCCTGCTCTATATGCCAGTCTGATTCTTCAGTTCAGCCAGATAACTTTCCTCAGTATTATAAACAAGAAAATACGGGGAGTAAAATCACAGCAGGCCCTAAAGTAACCAAAATAAGCGATCAGGAAGATGCTCCATCGTATGGCAGAAGTGAACTTTGTGATCAGAATGGTCCTGCTTTCCTCAACAAAATGTAAAGTAGCAACATCATCAGTCACAGCAATAATTCAACTAAAGTTGACGCACAATAAGAACCTCAACAATGTGGGAGGGAGAACTCTTCAGCTAAGAGACAAGTAGAATATTTTCTAACTTTGTCGCTTTTGATTAGTTTAGTTAAATGTTAAGCTCCATCAGACACTGAACCGCTTCCATGTGTTGCTTCCTGTAATGCTGCTTTTTAGATTTGGCTCAGAGCATCTGTAGCAAGTTCGTTATAGTGAGTATTTCAGGTGTGCTGTGAGTTAATTTCAAAACCATGCAGCTCACTCCGAACCACACTAAGTTTTATAATATTCAGTCACAGTTACAAATATGAATGCCTTGTGAAAAATTACCCTGCAGAAAACCATTTCCTGCTCCCTTTCATCACAAAGAATTATAATTGAGGCATTTCAGGGAACTCCCTTTTGGGACTCACAGCTAGAATTCCTGAAGTAATTCAATCGTTTTTTTCCCCCCTCAAAAAGCTGACATGCATTCCTGTAACTACAATAAATCACAGCCCACGTGAAAACAAGAGCATCAGCAAATTATATTTGTGTATTGTCTTTGATGTACAAAACATTGCAAGACATTGCTTAATTGCATAATTAAACAATGAACATAAAAAGGGACATATCTTTGCTGCTTGAAAATAAATTTATCCTGGAAAATGTGGTTTAAAGTATGGAAGCACCATCACCTTCTGAGGGGCAAGTGTTGGCCTGCAAAGACACCCACGCGCCTTGAAAGAATAAAATAAAATTCCTATCCTTTAACACAGTTGTGTAATTAAAGCACCAGTGAGATCTAGATATTTACTATCTCAAATCAGATTTTCGCATGCATGTTATATATTATTTCTACAAACTTGGTCAAAATATGGTGATTTTGTTTACTTTACAATTATATGCAAATATATTCACTATTTTATGTCGATAATTCAACTGGACCACAAACCAATCTTCTATTACATATTTATATTCTGTCTCTACATGTTTTCCCTCGTGGGGGAATCGAGAACTATGGGGCACAGTTTCAAAATAAGGGGCAGGATTCTTTCACCCCAGCACCGGCACGGTCGACGCGCTGCCGGTCGGGGGCCGCACTACGGGTTCCCCCCCCCCGGCGATTCCCGGCACGGGATGGGCCAAGCGGCCAAGAAAAAAAAGCCGAGTCCCGCCGGCGCCGTTCACACCTGATCTTACCCGGCGGGACCTCGGCGTGGATGCATCCGGGGGGGGACGGCTTGGTGGGAGGAAGGGGGGTCCGACCCCGGTGGGGGGGCCTCCGCTGTGGCCTGGCCCGCGATCGTGGCCTACCGCATGCGCGCATTGGCGCCAGTCCCACTGCACATACGCAGACCAGCGGCTCCCACCTGACGCTAAGTATCGGCAGCTGAAGGGCGTGGGTCGCCCCAGTGATGTGCTGGCCCCCTGTAGGGGTCAAAATTGCTGCTTCTGAGGCCATGTTGATGCTGTCAAGAAATGCGATGGCATTTACGACGGCGTCAACACTTAGCCTCAGGATCAGAAAATCCCGCCCACGGCCTCTCCTATTTAAGATGGAGATCAGGGAGAATTTCTTCTCTCAGAAGGCTGTTAATATTTGAAACCTCAGTCAGCAGTAGGGGCCGTGTCATTGAATATATTCAAAGCTGAGTTAGACAGAATTTTAATTGATAAGGGAGTCAAGGGTTATGGGGAATAGGCAGGAAAGCAGACTGTAGATCACATCAAATTAGCCCTGATCTTACTGACAAGTGGAGCAGACTTGAGGGGCCAACTGGCCTACCGCTGCTCCCATTTTTTATGTTCTTCTGCACAATATAACATTGCGCCTGACCACTGTACCATCACAAGCCTGACATCTCTTCAAAAGGAGAATGTGAGAGTTCGCCTAAGGAAAACATTAAAGTCAGAAATTTCATTTGATTGAAATCGTGCTTTCTGCAGTGGTCCTTTTTTCATTGTATATCCTTGAATGTTTCAATAGCTGAAACTGCAAGCACTTGAAACCTCTTCAAATTGTGTAAAAAACATTGTAAAACTGAGAGCATAGTTCAGAGAACCAGAGCTGCCAACCAAGCAATATTTTATCTGCAGATCAGGTGCTTCAACATTCTAATGGATATTTGAACAATGTATCATTGGGTGGGATTTACCTACCAACCTGCTGCCGCATGGTTTTTGGCGGCGGATGCGGTCTGCCAATGGGATCTATTGGTCCCACCGTTCTGAACAAGATTTTCCATTGACTGCAATGTGCTCCAGCTCGCCCATTATATCCACTTGGCTGAGAACCCAGATATGTATTAGAGTACTAAATGGCGGGACTGTCATATGAGGAGAGATTATTTTCGCTAGAGTTCAGAAGAATGAGGGAGATCTCATAGAGACTTATAAAATTCTAACAGGACTAGACAACGTAGATGCAGGGAAGATGTTACCAATGATGGGTGTGCTCAGAACCAGGTGTCACAGTTTGAGGATTCAGGGTAAACCATTTCGGACAGAGATGAGGAGTCAGTTCTTCGCCCAAAGCGTGGTGAGGCTGTGGAATTCATTACCACAGGAAGTAGTTGATGCTAAAACTTTGAATATATTCAAGAGGCGGCTGGATATAGCACTTGGGGTGAATGGGATCAAAGGCTATGAGGAGAGAGCAGGATTAGGCTATTGAGTTGGATGACCAGCCATGATCGGAATAAATGGCACAGCAGGCTCGAAGGGCCAAAAGGCCTCCTCTTGCTCCTATCTTCTATGTATGTTTCCATGTAACCCCTGAATTCCATAAGTGGAGGGTGAGGGACATGGAGTGGTATGGATGGTTCATGGGGAGTGTATTAGAGGGTGAAGGGTGAAGGCTGGAGGGTCATTCTGCTTTTTATATAACTGGGACAAAGTCCCATGGCACTGAGGTGGGTCTTTGAAACAGCCCGGTGGCTGCCTTTGAACTTTTTCCTGGGTTGGCTGCACCGACTACCAGTCATGCCCACTCCCCCAAAATGGAATCCTGTACTTGCGGGCACATTTTCCTGAGGTAGACAGCCCGAGATGGGAATTTTCCTGTCTCCCGCTACTTGCCCCAAGGATGAAAGTCCAGCCTGTAATGTTTCAGTTAAAGACTATAATAAATACATTTCTGAATTTGATTCATGGTGTTACTAAACTGAATAAAGTTCCTGTTTTGAGAAAGTCAGTGGCTGAATTTCAAGTGTTCACCCTTCCTAGTCACTCACTTACAATCTAACCGTGGCTCTTTCTAGTTCACAGTGTCAGCTCTCTAATTTAGTGTTGGACGATACACCACCTCACAACCAGATAGTAATTCTACATTTGAGTTAAACTTAGTTTGAGCTTGATTTTGGAGAGAAAGTTTAAGATATAAATGTGAAAAACTAATGTACAACAATAAAATAAAAGCAACCTGTTTTGGATGCTGGTGATACTTTCTTAGACAGCAACAAAGACATATGGCCTCATTATCTGACAAAAGAAAAAATATGAAAATACTCTCTATAGAGTATATGATGTTAGTTATATTATTTAATAATGCATTGTGTTATGTTACTTTATATTATAGATAATATATATAACTATAGAATAGTAATTTGTTTTAGTAATACCAGACTGAGCACTCTGTGACTAGCGGCAAAATAAAGCTTAAGGTAAATAAGGTGAATTTTGCTTTTTCCTAATCAGCCACTTCTGTGAAGGGTTTTCATGTTTTCCAACTCATTGAGTTTTCAAATCAATTATTATTTTTCATCCGATAGTATGTGACTCGGAAAGATAGTAGTAATCCCAAATGACTGTTTGAATGTTTTACCAAGGTGGAGGTCTGTTCACCATAGAACAGCTGAGTGTCACAGCTGGCTTCTCTTTTATTCACTCCCATGCCATTGGCATTGCTGATACGGCCAGGATTGATTGTTTATTCCTTATGTCTCAACCAAACTGCTGGCAAACTAACAAGATTACCAAACGTGAGAGGGCACGTACAGTCAGCTGTATGGTTTAGTTCTATTATGTTTCTTGAATCTATGATCGACAAACATTTCAGTGCCTCACATTTTACTCTTTAGCACCTAAAGCAATGATTCTGAGTGGTACTCCTTAATACAGGCCCCACCAACTCTACACATTCATCCAATGTCAGTCAGCTGCGAGAGCTAAAAGGAGTGAAAACATTAAAGTAGTGTGAAATTTTATGCAGACAAGTGTAAAGTACTATGCACAGGAAGGAAAAAGTAGATGACAGCACATATTTCATGAATGATGTTGAAACAGCTAAAGATGAAGCTGAAAGAGGCATTAAAGTAGTCTTAACACTAAATATGTCTAACTAATGCAAAACAGCAATCAGCAAACTAAAAGGATAGAGGAAGAAGTACAACATATGTCAGAGACAATAATGATTAAACTGTAGTTATTTGGCCAAACCACATCTTGAGTACTGAATCCAGTTGTAACTGCCAATAAACAAGAAAGACATTCCACCCCTGGAGAGAAGAGATGATCCCCAATGTTAAAGGTCAAGTTACAGGTTATGCAGTATGCAAAACGCAGACTGTGGTCATTTGCAGCCCAATTTTGCAAAGAGGGCCTGAAATTGATGTTGCATCTCTTATTTGCATATATGCCTATAAAACAGGAACAACATTATCGCCATTTTTGCGCATAATTACATTACGTTTGGATCAGAATGACCCGGGATAGATCCACAATCTCCCCAGGGTACATGCGGTTGTGTGCAAATCAAGGATGGAAAGGGATATTCAATGACCTGTCTGACAGATGGGAAGTTTTATTTAGAACTGGAACAGCATGAAATTTAACAAGTGAAACATTTTCCAAATGAATATAGATTAATTATTGGTTGCAAAATGTGAGAACTGCAATCCCCAACAGATGACATTTGTTTTTCAGCCAGATTCATCTACAAACTGGATTTGGTTTGATGAAATGAATCAGCATAATGTCATTGAATAATTTGGCAGACTTGCGGTAAGATGTTTATACCTTTAGAATAGCTCTACCTTGGGACATGCAACAAAAATTCTCATTGTTGATCCATGACGCTGAGTTAACCTATATAAGCAATTTTTAAAAATGAATCGTTTTCAAGGCTCAACCAACTGATAAGCTCATCAGCTTTACAAGTAAGCTGAAAGTGGGTCATATATTTCACTGCACTAACGGTGCAAGAATCCTCAGGGTATTGTTATGATGCAAACAAAATCATCCCTGCTGTAACCACACAGTCCTAGTTGAGTAAAACATTCAGAGGTAAATAGAGTTATTTTCTTCATATTTTGTCAAACTGCTCAATTCAATGTTTAATCAGTGATCATTTCTCACTTTGATGAGCTGATAGGAATGCAGATGGGATGTTTGAAACATTGACCTCAATGCTAACAGTGATATGCGGGAGAGGGTTGGGGGAGGATTAAAAATTAAAATTTGGATATCACCAATATGCCACTTTTATGGCGACAGATTTTGTAGTATGAAAGTGTCCTGTGGCGAGAGGCAAGACATTTCATAACTTTTTATAAATCAGGTCCCACAGTGCAATTGGGACTCTGAATTAAATTTAATAGCTGTCATGTGTGTTTCTGAGGGGTCAGAAACCCAGACTGTATAAGAGAGGTAGGTGCAAACCTTTCAAGAAGGTAATGTCCTATTGCAACACTCCTTTTTGGCCTGGGCCCAGCCGTTGATCTCCCTTCTGCCAATCATAGCCTTTCTCTTCTGACAGCTTTGATTTCTTCTCCTGCCAAAATGCTAAAATCACTCATAATGCTGTAAATGTAATAACAAATGACAATTCACCACAATACACTTTGGGACAGGGCTCAAGTCGGATGCCCATTTCATCCCTTTCCTCCTGAATTGTACAGGAATAATGTTCCAGTGAAATGGGAGCTCTCTGGTGTACAGATAAATGGCCATTCTGCTTGTATTCACATATTCACTGAATATGAGTTAGAAGTGGCTTGTATTAGCCCCTTTCTTTTCCCAAGGGTGACCTACCTCCTCGCCCTGCCCCCGAGAATGGAAAGCAGTGACAAACCACCACTGACGACAACTGCCAAGAAAATGGCTCCAAATGAAGCATCAACAGACAATGAGTCAAGGACTTGCCTTTGGGTAGAGCATATATGACATAACACCTGAAGAATACTATGGTCAATAGCTGCATCACACTCTGCCACTCTTGCTTAGATCAGTAAATGCCACTCAAACCAAAGTTTATTCCAGAAGGTTTCCTTCTGTCATTCGTGGCCAGTATCTCCATTTTCACCTTGTCTCAATCCCCTGTCTAATAGAGAAGGCAAGCTTCCATCTCCAGATCTTCTCTACATTTTTTGAAGCAAAATATGCAAAGAAATTCATATGATGCTTGTATTAGCACATGTTATAATCATTCCCCTCCTTCTCTTCAGTAACCACTCTGCCTTCTCCTTCCAACAGTTCATTGAACTTGCTCATTTGTATGGGAATCTTGGAATATCCAACCAGTCCACATGTCAGTGCAATCACACACACGTTAGGCTCAGTTAGTAATTTCCACATATTCAATTTAGTAGAGAAATACATTCAGATTCCAGTGGTTTAATTTGTCTTTTCAAGTTGTATCTGCAAATGTTTGATAGCATCCCTGTGCTAACTTTGCCCAGGAAGGCCTTTTGGTTGACTTAAAAGTAGACAAATTAGGACAGAAGCTAAGAGAATAATCAGAGTCAGGCCTAAACTATCAATATAAAGCCAGCAGGCTGTAAATCTTGGATCAGAAATTGGCTAGCTGGAAGAAGAAAAAGGGTGGTGGTTGATGGGAAATGTTCAAACTGGAGTCCCAGTTACTAGTGGTGTACCACAAGGATCTGTTTTGGGGCCACTGCTGTTTGTCATTTCTATAAATGACCTGGAGGAGGGCGTAGAAGGATAGGTGAGTAAATTTGCAGATGACACTACAGTCGGTGGAGTTGTGGACAGTGTAGAAGGATGTTACAAGTTACAGAGGGACATAGATAAGCTGCAGAGCTGGGCTGACAGGTGGCAACTGGAGTTTAATGCAGAAAAGTGTGAGGTGATTCATTTTGGAAGGAATAACAGGAAGGCAGAGTACTGGGCTAATGGTAAGATTCTTGGTAGTGTGGATGAGCAGAGAGATCTCGGTGTCCATGTACATAGATCCCTGAAAGTTGCCACCCAGGTTGAGATGGCTGTTAAGAAGGCGTACGGTGTGTTAGCTTTTATTGGCAGAGGAATTGAGTTCCGGAGCCATGAGGTCATGTTGCAGTTGTACAAAGCCCTGGTGCGGCCGCATTTGGAGTATTGCGTGCAGTTCTGGTCGCCGCATTATAGGAAGGATGTGGAAGCATTGGAAAGGGTGCAGAGGAGATTTACCAGGATGTTGCCTGGTATGGAGGGAAGAACTTATGAGGAAAGGCTGAGGGACTTGAGGCTGTTTTCGTTAGAGAGAAGACGGTTAAGAGGTGACTTAATTGAGGCATACAAGATGATCAGAGGATTAGATAGGGTGGACAGTGAGAGCCTTTTTCCTCAGATGGTGGTGTCTAGCACGAGGGGACATAGCTTTAAATTGAGGGGAGATAGATATAGGACAGATGTCAGAGGTAGGTTCTTTACTCAGAGAGTAGAAAGGGCGTGGAATGCCCTGCCTGCAACAATAGTGGACTCGCCAACACTAAACGCATTCAAATGGTCATTGGATAGACATATGGACGATAAGGGAATAGTGTAGGTGGGCTTTAGAGGGGTTTCATGGTCGGCACAACATCGAGGGCCGAAGGGCCTGTACTGCGCTGTAATGTTCTATGTTCTATGTTCTAAATTGAAAGGAAGAAACAATGTGTGGGTTTTTCTGCATGTCCTGCGGTGTGTCTGCAGTAGAGCATGTGGCCCGCCATTAGCCGGCGGCAGGATCTTCTGACCTTCACCGCCGGGGGTGGGTAGGGATCAGGGATTGAAAGATCCCACCCAATAGTTATAAATGTATCAAATAGTATAATGGAGTGGTACAATCGAACATTAGTGACCCTGAATGGACAATTCATGCCCTTCTTTCAAAACTAAAATGAGTATTAATAGACAGCAATAGGAGAATATGGTTCGTGCTCCAGCATGCAATCAGAGGATATGGAGATAACTGTGAATTGAATTACAGTGCGAGGAGAAAGCAGAATTGCTGTAAGGCAGACTCCTAGAAAGTGTCCTCCATAGCTTATCTGCAACCATGAATGAAAAAAAACCAAATCAATGGGAAAAAAAATCTCTGATGTTTGTAAAGACCATGTGATGGGGTAAAATATGGCACCGACAGTAAGTCAGAAACAAAGTTGCCATTCAAATAATAGGGTGAGAATCTGCATTCGCTGATCCACAATGGTTGTGTTTAATTAATACTTAAGTTGAATTCAAAGCAAATATATAAAAATATTTCTGAGCATGTAATTTTCCTGTAATGAATGATACTATGCCATTTATTTATATATAATTGTAAAAGGTATACATTATGCATCTATTCTCCCAGTGTGGGACCTCATCCAGCAGGAATACATAGCAGGAATTTGGTCTGGACATCTGCAGACCTCACTGGATTTTTTATGCATTATGGATAAGAAATCCTGTTGATCCACTGATCTCCTTTACGTAGACGTTTCATAGACTCCCTACAGTACAGAAGGAGGTCATTTGGCCCATCGAGTCTGCACCGACCCTCTAAAAGAACCCCCTCCCTATCCCCGGAACCTAGTAACCCCACCTAACCTTTTGGATACTAAGGGCAATTTTAGGATGGCCAATCTATCTAACCTGCACATCTTTAGACTGTGGGAGGAAACTGGAGCACCTGGAGGAGAATGTGCAAACTCCGCACAGTCACCTGAGGCCAGAATTGAACCCTGGTTCCTGGCGCGATAAGGCAGCGATATACAGTCCTGTTGATCACGACATTGCACTGGGAGCCCAAATAAATCAAATTTAAAGTAGGCCTGAATTGTGTTTGTCACACTCAAGTTCAAGATAAACAAAGTTCTGGTTGTTTCTGATTTGGGACCTGAATCCAAGTGGCATTTTTCAAAACCCCAATCCCACACTAACCAACAGTTAAACTCCAACTGACCTGAATGTGGTTTCTTAACAACAATTAGTTTTTTGTGGTCTATACCTTAAAGGGAAAAGTCTAATTTCAGCTACAGAATAAGATAGTGTGCGATATGGTATTATGCCTCCATCCCAAACGTACTGTAATTTCCAGGGTCAACCTCTTTAATATTTTGGATGAGCTCCAGCACATCAAAGGTATCTTTGGCAGCTCGCTGTTGGGGCCAGGAAATAGGATTTAAAGGTCAACAGCAGCTTAACGAGGCTGAAATCAGTATCTGTTTTAGTACAAAAAAGATAGATGGTTTGTAAAAGGTCAGCAGGAGGTCAGAGGGCCCAAGTTTTCTTCTGCAGCGGGAGGTTGTAAACCCCAGTGATCTGCCATTTTGCAATTACTTCCCCGTTACACTATGTTAAACTAATTGAATAACTTCACATTTACACCCCGAGCATGCCTGTTACTTCCCGAGCTTCCATTTACACCTATTCTCACACCCTCACATGCTTTATGTGACAACCATCACGAGGGCCATGGGGAATCATAAATCTATCTCCACACGGGGTTCATAGAGTACCCGTTCCCATGGTAGTGGGCGGAGACACCCCCAGCTGGGACTCGTTCGTAAACTCCTTAAGTGCTGCCCCCAGACCCGGACCGGGAGTTCCGATAGTCCAGGGTTGGGAAATTTGTGTTGTATAATTTGGCTTTATCTTTTGAATTAAAATAAACCTGTTTGGCCTTCTTCCTCATATCTCCTGGATTACTACATTGGCAATGAGGATGGTATACTGGAGGTCCTCATGTTAGAATTGGAACCCTCTTCACCAGCAGAGAATTCCAGGTATTTGTGAAGTCCAACGGGGTTAAACATATTGGAACGCCGCTATACCATCCATCCTGCAATGGCCTGGCTGAACAGGCGGTCCAAAAGTTTAAATGTGGCAGGAAGGAATAGATTGTTTTTTCTCTAGGCAAATGTTTTTTAATTTATTTTTCTCCCAGAACCCATTTTTGCCAACTGGCCAATCTTCGGGATCCATGCCAGTTGACCTTTGTGAACCAGGCTGCCTGAACATCATGACCCACACTGGCCAGCTTTCGTGGCACACACCATGTTCGCTTATCCTTAATGCGAAAGGAGAGCCTGCTTGGTCCTCACAATCTCACTCCAATTGGGTTCACAAGAGGAAAGGGCAATGCACATATTATGTGTAGAGTTCATCTGGTTCCTTTGTGCCTTCTTCATCTTTGTGAGAACTGAAAATCCTACCTCACACATGCAGGCCGTCGTGAAGGGCAATACCAATAAAATGCTTGTTTTACTCAACACTGGATATGCATGGGAGATGTTACTCCAGAAGGCAGACAGCCTCATAGACTTTTGGCATGCTTTTAATGTGCTATCACAAGTCGGGTACAGCAGCTTAGTCTTTTCATTTGGAGTCAGCTGTAAATTAATAACTGGGCAGCACGGTAGCACAAGTGATTAGCACTGTGGCTTCACAGTGCCAGGGTCCCAGGTTCAATTCCCCGGTGGGTCACTGTCTGTGCGGAGTCTGCACGTTCTCCCCGTGTCTGCGTGGGTTTCCTCCGGGTGCTCCGGTTTCCTCCCAAAGTCCAAAGATGTACAGGTTAGGTGGACTGGCCATGATAAATTGCCCTTAGTGACCAACAAGGTTAGAAGGGGTTATTGGGTTACAGGGATAGGGTGAATGTGAGGGCTTAAGTGGATCGGTGACTTGGTGGGCCGAATGGTCTCCTTCCGCACTGTATGTTCTATGTTCTATGACTTTGGGGTCTCAACCTCAAAAGACGTTTTCACCCACCACTTCTCTTTCAAAATCTGAAACTTCTGCTCTCATTTACCAGTGCTTCCCTGCAAATAGCACACATGGACTTTGAATCCTTATTTTCATCCTTATTTGCATTAGCACAATTGACAAAACTATATCTTTATACTGTTTTGTTCCCAAGTTAAGTTTCTTCTTTGTAAGAGGTTAATTTGATGCCCTGGAGCTCTGTATAGAGGCCCTGTCCTGAGCAGCGCTCTCCAGCAGATGCAGATGTAAGATCTTGGCCAGTCGATGCACTGCCTCCTTGTTTCTCTGGCCGTCTCTTACTTATAAGAAAATAATTAATCTTCACAGTTATCTTATCTTGCTTGCCAGCCCCTTGAAAATGGAATAAGCTCTCCTCAGTGATTTGGCGGCAACTGCATGTACATACAGTGCGCTAGGTGTCAAGTGTATGTGCAGGGTGTGTGACCTGCTCACTGCTGCTGGAAGACTGTACACAGCCTCAGTTCCTTCTTATTAAAAGGCATCCGTGGCCGCCATTCACAATAAAAATTCCAATCGCGGCCGTCAGACACTTCCCCCGTGGATCCCAGGAGTCATAGTGGGAAAGACTGGTTCTGTTTTGTTCAAGGTCAAGGCTAATTAGAAGTCTATAAGGAAGCACGTGGATCATCTTAGGAGCAGGGAACTCTCTCCTTTTGAAACAATTCTAGATGAGACAATGCTCCCAACATCCTTTGCGCTCATATCTGTGCTGGGGATTAAGTCCATGGGAAGCCCAAGCGTTATTCCCCTCAAGGATGGAGACTCAGGATCAGAAATAGAGACTGATATGACTGACCCTCAACCGGAGGTCAGCGTTGAAGAGGAGCCCCCATCAGTGGTCCTTCGATGCTCTGCCAGGGACCAATGATCCCCTATCCTCTTCATGCACTCCGAGCTGGCTCCACCGATGGTTGATCTGAGCAGTGTACCAAGATGAGAAGGAGGCTTCATTGTTTAGTGGGGCGGGATGTGATAACCCTCATGAGTACCATGGGGGATCACTAATCGATCTCCCCGTGGGATTTGTATAGTATGAGCATCCGTGGTAGCAGGCAAAGGCCAGCCCAGCTGGGATCTGTTAGTGAGCCCTTTAAATGCTGCTCCCAGATCCGGACCGGGAGTTCCGATAATCCCAGACTGGGATATTTGTGTTGTACGTCGCAGTGGCGGCTTTATCTTCTGAGTTAAAATAAACCTGTTTAGCTTCTTCTTCGTGTCTCCTGGATTACTACACTTTCACTCTCTGAACACCAGAACACCTGATGCACACATATCTGCTTTTCATGGCTACAAAAAGCACTTTGGTCTTTTTGTGCTTCTTTTTCAAGTTCTAGTTATCTCCAAGTAGCCATCCAAGAGCTGCACATATTGACCGTTCCCAACAACCATCTGACCTTCCCCAGCCACTTACATGAGCAAATCTTGAGGAAGGAAGATATAGTGAAAGTCAGATCGGGGTGTGAGAGAAGACTTGGCAGTTGCAGATCTGAAATGAAATGCTGCTTATTTTTGCACATTTTGCTTTCTTTATCTCTCTTGGGAGGGTATGTAGGGCTGTAGGGGGGTGATATATGGTGGGTAGTTAGGAAGTGTTTGTCATCATATTCATGTCATCCTGAATGTGGCAGGCTTGTTTGACCAGCTGGCCTTTCCCTGCCTGTCATTTCCAACTGTTTGTCTGAATCTCTTGGTGCCTGTTCTTGCTGCTTCCCAGCCATTAAGCCTACTTGTGACAGGAGGGGTAGGAACAGGTGAAAAGAAAACAAATAAAGGATGCTCTCAGAAAGGGTGAGCGCTTGTCACTTGATGCTGGGTGGTGAGGCGGAAGTCACTCTACGTAGGGTGGTCAGATAGAAAGAAACAAGATTTGATTAGGTGGATCAATTGAACAACAAAAATGCTCAATCATCATCTGGCATTACATAACTTGAGTATTGCTGAATGAAGGGACAAGCTGATGAAACTTTTTGTCTCACACCAATCAGGACAGATTTACAAGAATGCTAATGATCAAACAATAATTTAGACTATGTGGTAAGAGCATGTTGATTGGATGGCAGGTGAACCCTGATTGATAGAGGTGTGGAGAATGCACCAGGAACAGTTAACTGCCAAGATTTTATTTAACTGCAGCCTTAATTAAACTCAAAGAGAGCACCAATCTGACATGGTTTAAGATGGCAGTAGTACTGCCATCCACAGTTTAAGATCCAAAGTATAAGAATCTGAAATTCAAAATCTAAGGAAAGTGCAGGTTTGAGTTGGCAGAAGTGTCAGAAGACAAGGAGCTGATGGGCTAACCACAGAAGCTGAAACCCTGAAAAAGCTAATGAACCATGTCTTAATGGCACCTGATTCAGAGGATGAATCTGAAGGAATAATGCCAATCAACACCATTGTGGGTCATTAGAAAGCAGAATCAGTGATCAGCTTGAAGGATTATCCTCCGGATTGCCAGGTGTGGGTGCCTGTGAAACCTTAGCAGAGGTCGCCACAAATACTTAGTAAGCCAGCCACATCGGTGCTGTGTGAACAACTTTTCTCACTTTCGGATCAGATTGCAAATAAGAAGCAAGAAATATAATCTTTTGAGAATGTAAACACACTGGTCTGTCTAGGCAACCAGTTGAATTGTAGCAAGAAATAGAACCAAAGTTCTTATTAGATCCATAGGCAGGCTTTGAAATTAACTTTGTTTGCAGCTATATGAAGCCTACCAATTTTCCTTTGTAATTTGTACCTTTGGACATATGATTCAAAAGTTACTGATGTCCTCTCTATAGTTAGTGGTTCAGTGAATGAGTTTTTCTAAGTAATTCCATGTAATAATAAGAGCATCAGTGATAAGTAGACTTGAATAAATGAAGGGTGGGCTCAATAGAGTGAATACCTCTGCTGTGTTGTATTAATAATGTGGAGATGTCAGCGTTGGACTGGGGTGAGCACAGTGAGAAGTCTTACAACACCAAGTCTTACAACACCTGAGGAAGGAGCAGTGCTCCGAAAGCTAGTGATTTGAAACAAACCTGTTGGACTTTAACCTGGTGTTGTAAGGCTTCTTACTGTGCTGTATTAACTTGGTGCTATTACGATGGCGTAGCTCCTCCGTGAGACCTTTTTCCTGCTTGGTTGATCCGCTGTAACTACAAGGCTGGAAAAATAAATCTTTCTCAGAATATTATTTTCTTCAGAAATCTCATAAGAAAAAAAGAGCTTCCATCTACCTGAGAAGGCTTCAGGCCAATCCTGACACATTGCACACAGCAGCTCAGGCATTTCACAACAGTTTAAAGCAATTAACAACATTCTGAATTAAAAAAACACAATATTCTAAAAAAAGAATAAGTCAATTCACCCTATCTCCAATGTTAATAGATTTGTTAAATTTAACTAGTTCCAAGAACTGGATCTGATCTGCATCTTCACACAAACCAATCAGTCATGTATTGGCCATAAACTATCTGTGCACCAGGTTTCACTGTAATCTATCCATTAGCTTTTGAGATTTATTTGTTTAACGTCAAAAAGACTAACAGTGGCACAATCATTACCTCCGCCTAGCTTCAGCAGCAAGATAATGAGGTGGGCACCTTTTCTAGTTCTATGGTGCTGCGGGCAAACCCTGAGCCAGTTGGATTTGCAGGGATGATAATAATCTGGTGATATAAGCAACAAGATGACGCAGGAAAGGAGTGGGCAAGGAGATCTGTAACATTCCTGTGCTGGCATTTACACAAGCTTTTCATACATATATTTAAGCCCTTGTTCACTTTGTAAGAGCTATTTGAAAACTATCTTTTTAAAGTGTAACTACTCCGTCAAAACTCAATTTAATGAGAATTAATTTTAAGGGATTTTTGGAACAGAAACGGTCCATAACAAAGCCATGCCCTTCTCATTGCTTTCCTGGAGCAGACTCTTGCGAAAATGTCAAAGAGGTGTTGAATATTACAATAGCACTAGAGAGAACAGTTCACGTAGCAATGTGGGAATGAATCACATAATCCCTACAGTGCAGAAGGAGGCTATTCGACCCATTGAGTCTACACCAAATCTACCTATGCCCACTCCCCAACCCTCTCCCCATAATGCCACCTAAACTTTGGACACTAAGGGCAACTTAGCATGGCCAATCCATCTAACATGCACATCTTTGGACTGTGGGAGGAAACCGGAGAACCCGGAGAAAACCCACCCAGACACAGGGAGAATGTGCAGACTCCACACAGACAGTGACCCAAGGCCGGAATTGAACCAGGTCCCTGACGCTGTGAGACAGCAGTGCTGACCACTGTACCACAGTGTTGCGTCATATAAGGACCGTGTAATATAGGGACTTTTCCTAAAGATAATGTTCATTTAAATATGTTACTTGCTAAAATGATCAGGAATGACTCTTGGACAAATAGGCCACAGTAGAAACTCAGCTGATAGAAATACATATATAACTGCAGACTAAATAAACTTTGTGCAATTCTGTGATGTCCCAATCATTGAAAAGAACACATAAGAATAGCTCTAGGTTATTTGCACTGGACCATTTGTAGAGCCCAATACTGGCAAAGAAAAATATGCAACAAACAAGTTGGGTTAAGTATAAAGGAGCCAAAGAAAATAAAACAGTATTTCTTTACATATTACTTAATTTGAAAAAGACTTTTCTTGTTAGCGTCACACAGAATGCCCACAGCTATTCTGCTCGGAAGCTTCCTCAGCGTTTCTTTATAATCTGCGAATAAAGTGCACCTGCGGAGCTAATGGTCTGGATTTTGTGGTTGGTAGCTAAGGGCCGGCTCCATTGCACTTACATTTGTCCGATGAGCTTCTATAGCTTTTGCAGGGACACTTGAATTAGAAATCAGTTTCGGTGCCATGTCCTCTATAAGGATCAGTTTGAATAGGGACACTTGTATATCTTTTTGACTAATATTAATGAAGAACACTTAATGGATGAGGCAGTTGAAAAGAGGAAATTCCAGAATATTTAAATCAAGTTATATCGTAGGCGTAAAGCAAAATAAAGAGAGGGGAAGAAAGACGGTCTTAAGAGGGAGAAGTAGATTAAAGAGAGAGAAAAAGTGTTTTTAATTTTTAACTTTCATCAAAATAATTAATATTTAAAAAAATTATTTCCATATGGGGTTTGGACAACAAGACCTGCATTTAGTGTACATGCCTCCTTTTTCTTGATAAGGTGTGGGTGCAGTGTCATCTTGAACTGCTGCAGTCCATGGGATGAAGGTACTCCCACAGTGCTCTTAGGAAGGATATTCCAGGATTTTTATCAAGTAACAAAGGAAAAATGGAACATATGGTGTGCTAGCCTTTATCAGTAGGGGGATTGAGTTTCGGAGCCAGAAGGTCATGCTGCAATTGTACAATACTCTGGTGCGGCCACTCCTGGAGTACTGCGTGCAGTTCTGGTCACCACATTATAGGAAGGATGTGGAGCTTTGGAAAGGGTTCAGAGGAGATTTACTAGGATGTTGCCTGGTATGGAGGGAAGGTCTTATGAGGAAAGGCTCAGGGACTTGAGGTTGTTTTCATTAGAGAGGAGAAGGCTGAGAGGTGACTTAATAGAGACATATAAGACAGTCAGAGGGTTAGATAGGGTGGACAGTGAGAGTCTCTTTCCTCGGATGGTGATGACCAACACGAGGGGAGATAGCTTTAAATTGAGGGGTAGTAGATATAGGACAGATGTCAGAGGCAGTTTCTTTACTCAGAGAGTAGTAGGGGTGTGGAACGCCCTGCCTGCAACAGTAGTAGACTCGCCAACTTTAAGGACATTTAAGTGGTCACTGGATAGACATATGGATGAAAATGGAATAGTGTAGGTCAGATAGGCTTCAGATGGTTTCACAGGTCGGCGCAACATCGAGGGCCGAAGGGCCCGTACTGCGCTGTAGTGTTCTATGTTCTATGTTCTATATCCCAGTCAGAATGTATGTAACTTATAATAATATAATAATCTTTATTGTCACAAGTAGGCTTACATTAACACTGCAATGAAGTTACTGTGAAAAGCCCCTAGTCGCCACAGTCCGGCGACTTTCCGGGTACACAGCGGAGAATTCAGAATGTCTAAATTACCTGACAGCACGGGCGGGATTCTCTGACCACCCGCTGGGTCGGAGATTCGCCGTGGGCAGCATGAAACTCGCCCCTGCCGGGTGCCGATTTGGCGGGGGCAGGAATTGTGCCGCGTTGACTGCTGGCAGCAGCCCCCCTCTGATTTTCTGGCCCGAGATGGGCCGAGTGGCCGCCCGTTTTTTTTGCCGGTCCCACCGGTGTAAATTAGAGTAGGTCCTTACCAGCGGGACCTGGCGGTGTGGGCGGCCTCTGGGGTTCTCGGGGGGCGCGGGGGGAATCTGGCCCCGGGAGGTGTCCCCACGGTGGCCTGACCCACGATCGGGGCCCACCGATCCGCGGGCAGGCCTGTGCCGCTGGGGGCACTCTATTCCTCCACATCTGCTGGTGTGGTCCTCCGCCATGGCCGAAGCAGAGATGATCCCCCCCTACGCATGCACTGGGATGACGCCAGCACACACTGGTGCTCCCGCACATGCGCCAACTCACGTCGGCCAGCGGAAGACCTTCGGCACCGGTTGGCGTGGCGCCAAGCCCCTTCCCCGCCGGCTGGTGGGGCGCAATTCACTCCGGTACCGGCCCAGCCCCTCAAGGTGCGGAGGATTCCGCAACTTTGGGGCGGCCTGACGCCAGAGTGGTTCACATCACTCCTCGGCGCCGGGACCCCCTGCCCCGCCGTGTAGGGGAGAATCCCGCTGCACGTCTTTCAGGACTTGTGGGAGGAAACCGGAGCACCCGGAGGTAACCCATGCACGCACACAGGGAGAACATGCAGACTCAACACAGGCAGTGACCTAAGCCGGGAATCGAACCTGGGACCTTGGAGCTGTGAACTTGGAGGGGAACCTACAGGTGGTGATGTTCCCACACGTCTGCTGCCCTTGAGCATTGAGGTGGTAGAGATCACGGGTTTGTTAGAGGGACTGAACGTTTAAGGTCGTGAATGGAATGCAAAACAAGTGAATGAATTTATCCCTGATGGTGTCCAGCTACTTGTGTGTTGTTGAAGCAGCACTCATCCAGGCAAGTAGGAGGTATTCCTGACCTGTGTCTTATAGATGGTGGACAGCCTTTAGGGAGTCAGGAGGTGAATTATTCCCTGCAGAATTCCCAGCTTCTGATCAAATCATAGAATCAGCGTATCGTGTCTGCACTGACCCTCTGAAACATATCTTCTATTTTTTTTTTAAATGTTTAATAGACTTATTACATAAAAATCAACACAAACAAAAATAAAATAATGCAAAAAATGACAAGCAAGTAAAAAAAAACGCAACTCATAAATAACTTAAATACTAAAACTATGCTAAGCCCCCTAGCAGCTGATGGTGACTAGATCCTTAATTTTAGGTTTTGAGGAAGCGACCACACGAGAGCGTAAGGAAAATCAAACAAGGTATAATGAACACTTGCAAACTCTATACATACCACTCTTGAAAGGACTATCTGGGTGATCCTGCTCATTAAGGAAACTCTGCCCCATTAGCGAGACATTTCACATTCTTCAAGGGTCACAGGGAACCTGATCGCTCTGGTCCCATGACTCTTGTATAAGATATAACACTTAACAAAGGAAATAAATGGTTGTCATCTTAAGTATAACTTCTCCATTGACCCACTGATGGTAAATTTGATTTTCACCAAGAGTAGTAATAAAGTTAAGTTACCCAACCAAGTTGAGGAATTGGGTGGACTGGGGGACCATACAACCAAGCCATATTTGCCTCCTGGCTATCAGTGAGGCAAAGACGACAACATCCGACTCCACCGCAGACTGAATCACCAGCAAATCTGACACACCAAAAATGGCCACCAGCAGACAAGGGTCCAAATCCAAACAAAGTATCTCTGACATGGTGCTAAAAGAGAACGCCCAGAAGTCTATGGGTTTGGGACACGCACCTGTTGATTATAGGGGGGGGGACGGACTTCAACTGTGTGGTGGAACTGAAGGTTGACAGGTCGAGCCCTAAGTCAATGGGGAGGTTGAGGATGGCGAAGGAGTTTAATAATAATAAGAAGAATCTTTATTGTCACAAGTAGGCTTACATAAACACTGCAATGAAGTTTCGTGAAAAGCCCCGAGTCGCCAGATTTCTAGCGCCTTTTCGGTTACACAGAGGGAGAATTCAGAATGTTCAATTCACCTAACAAGCACGTCTTTCGGGACTTGTGGGAGGTAACCCGAGGCATCGGGGGAGTACTCCTTCTTCTTGCACGTGTATAAGGTGTACTCTAGAATTGATTTCTTGAGGTGAGTCAAAAAGTGCTGGTGGGGGTAGTGAGGGCAGTGTACACGGGAATCGTGATTTCAGATCACGCGTCGCACGAACAGAGGCCAGGATGGAGACTGGATTTGGGGCTATTGGTGGAAGGGGGTTCTCTGAGAAGGTGTGATCGGTGATCAGAGGTTATGTGTCGTTGAAACAGAATGGGGAAGTGTCAGCAGACACACTTTGAGAGGCATTGAAGGCTGTGGTCCTGAAAAGGTTATCTCATTCAAGGTGCACAGGGACAGGAGGAGGAGGGAGGAGTATGGACAGTTGTTGGATGAGATAGTCGAGGTGGACAGGAAATTTTCGATGGCTCCCACCAAGGATGGGTTGGTGGAGAGAAAGAGGTTACAAAGAGCAATACAGCACAGGAACTTACATCATAAACCTATCCCCAGGTCCATCACAATACCCCCAACATCGAAAGCCACCATCTTATTGATCAACACTGCCACACCCCTCGTCTTCATATCCAACCCCAAATGGAACATTTGCCCACCCAGCCCTTGTTCAGCCTGGTCTGGTTCTCCAACTTCCGATGCATCTCTTGTAAAAACACAACATCCACCTTCAGTCCCTTTAAATGTGTGAAAACACAAGACCTTTAAACCGGATCATTCAAAACCTGAACATTCCACATAGTCAACTGGCTCGGGTGGCTCCCCGCAATCCCCCTCACTGATCAGCCATAGCCCCTCTTTTGCCAGCTCTTCCAGGTTCATGCCTCGCTCACCCTCGGGCCCTCCCCAAGATGTCCGTCGCTATCTCCCCTTAACCAACTGTGCCACACCAACTCCATCCAAGGCAGCAACCCCCCTTCCCCACACCCCTCACCCCAATAAACAAAAATAAAGAAAACCCTACCACCCCCACTCCCTCAACAGATTTACCCCCCATTTCACTACCGTTAACTAGCCAACCAGCTAGCATGGTGGCTCCCAGTCAAGGCTGCCGCCTCAGCACCCCTCCGCCCCCGCCACCTTTCATCCACAATTCCCCACGAACAGTAAAACACACTTACCCAAGAGCACCCTATTTAAGCCCACGCCTCCACCCCATCCCCGTAACCCAGTAACCTCACCTAATCTTTGGACACTAAGGGGTGATGTGTTGGGTAAGCTGGGTCTATGTGGACTGCGTTTGATGCAGTGTGGAGGGAGACAGGCTTCCAACACTTGATGAGATGCAACACGATTTTATTTAACATCGAACTATATTACATGCTTAACTGTTGGTTGACACTATGCTGACTTGACTGGAGACCTGAGGCTAACCTGACCAGACTAACTGACTACCACATGGTGTTTGCACTGGCTGCTGCTCATGAGCTCTGACTGTCCTAGAGGCTGGATCCCGAGAGAGCAGGAAAACTGGTGCCCTCTGGCTTTATAGTGGTCGTGTCCTGTCTGGTGATTGGCTGCTGTGTTCTGTGTGCTCACTGGTCATCCTGTGTGTCAATCACTGCCTGTCTGCACTCCATCATATACATGAATGTATATTATGACAAGGGGCAATTTAGCATGGCCAATCCACCTAACCTGCACATCTTTGGGCTGTGGCAGGAAACTAGAGCACCCAGAGGTAACCCACAGAGACACAGGGAGAAAGTGCAAATTCCACACAGACAGTCAGCCGAGGCCAAAATTGAACCTGGGGCATTGGAGTTGTGAGGCAACAGTGTTAACGTTTGTGCCACTGGCCGCCCTTTTGAGGTCATTTTTAGGATTGTTCATTACGGCAAATGTGTTCCTAACGTAGCAACAAGACTGAAGCCATTGCACATTTGTCTTTGTGTCAAACAACCTTGGCGTTGGAACAAAGAATGTGAAAATGTTTATCAAAATGTCAAAGAAGTTTTAAAGTAGTCAGTTATTTGTCCATAACAATCCAAAGCTGAGGTTACCGCTTATTTGTAATGCATCACCCTAAAGGGGTTGGCGTAGTTGGCACATACATAATGCCCTTAGGATAGAAATGACCAATGGAATTTGCCTCTAGAACATTAACTAATGCTGAGTTGAACTATGCTCAACTAGAAAAAGAAGCTTTGAGCATCATTTTTGGAATAAGAAGGTTCCACCATTACCTTTACGGACGTCATTTTACACTTCTAACTGGCCACTGACCCTGATATACAATCTTTGGGCTGAAGAAGGGAATTTCTTCTTTAGCAGCTAGTCGATTGTAAAGAAGGTATTTGATCTTGACAGCACATGAGTATCACATCCAGTATCTTAAGTCAGAGCAGCACGCAAATGCAGACACATTATCTAGACTGCTGCTTCAAGTCAAATAAGATCTAGAAGTCAGACATGAATCTGATGAAAATTTTGTAAATATCTTATATCTCTCATGTTGAAAACATACCGGTAACTTCAAAGGTGTACAAAAACCAGTCCAGTGATGGGGAAGATTACGGATATGATCCAAAAAAGGCACTATAACAAATGAGCACCGAATGAATCCAGAATCATCACTCAGGGTCTTGAGTTGACAGCTCATAGTGGAATTTTGCTGTGGGGTATTCGAGTTACAAGTCCGCCTGGTCTGCGAAACAGAATCCTTGAACATCTACATGTAGGGTGGTTAGGATGATATGGGTGGCACGGTACCACAGTGGTTAGCACCATTGCTTCACAGCACCAAAGTCTGCATGTTTTGCATGTTCCCTCTGTGTCTGCGTGGGTTTCGTCCGGGTGCACTGGTTTCCTCCCAAACATCCCGAAATACATGTCTGTTAGGTGATTTAGACATTCTGAATTCTCCCTCAGTGTACTTGAACAAGTGCTGGAGTGTGGCGACTAGAGGATTTTCACAGTAACTTCATTGCAGTGTTAATATAAGCTTACCTGTGACAATAGTAAAGATTATTTTTATTATTATGAGGGAGTTGGCACGCAGCTACTTTTGATGGCTGGAATTAGATAGCCAAATTGAGAAGAAGGTGGGTCTATGCCAATCCTGTGCTACATTAAGGAACACTCCACCTCTGCAACCTTTGCACTTATGGGAATGGCCTACACAGCCATGGTAGAGAATTCATATTGACTATGCTGGGCCAATCGAAGGACATATGTTCCTAGTGATGGTTGATGCACACTCAAAGTGGACAGAAGTCACAATCATGAAGTTCACAATAACCGAACAGGCAATTGAGAGACTAGATAAGGTATTTGCAAGGTTTGGAAGGCTGGAGCAACTCATGAATGATAATGGGACTGAATTTACATCAAAAAAGTTTGGAGATTACTGCTCCGTATCACCCGGAAACCAATGGGTTGGCAGAACACTTTGTGTAATTACTCAAACACACAGTGAAGGCAATGAGAGATCAAGGTTCGTTACCCAGATGTGTTAACAACTTCCTAATGTCATGTAGAAATTGCATGTATTCCACAACACAAAGTTCACGAACGATGCTATCATTCAAAAGGAAAAATGCGCGTCAACCTCTTGACACCACCTACAACTTTATAAATTGCCAGACGACAGCATCAAACACAAGTGGTTGGAAGATAGCAAAATTCAAAGAGCAGAGTCTTTAACCGTGGAGAACTTGTTCTAACGATAAATTACACTACGAGTACATTGTGGACTCCAGCCAGCATTCTAGCTAAGACAGGTCTGATATCTTACACAGTTCAATCATGATGAATGGGTTTGGCACTGACCAGTTATTGGTCCATAACTTCCTGGAGGATTTGTGACTTGAGTCACTGGTGCGCCACACATGCGCAGTGTGACGGCCCGGAGGTGCGTGCAGTCAAGCATGTGTGCTAAAAGCAAGCTCCGTTTAAACACCCGGCCGGGTTTTTTCCCCTGCTTGACGCTCTGTGTTGCTGAATGAAAAATGCAGCAACAGTGATAATTTAGGCCACTTACCCGAATTCTATTGAGTTTTTACATCTTTTTATTTACACAGATTTTTCAGTCTAGCAAAGGCAGGAGATGTCAGGAGATTTTTTTTGGTCAGTTAAAATTTTATATTAGTAGTGTTTAGCGTTTATAAATATGTTTAAAATGCAAATAAAATGAAAGAAAGATATATATTTTTTAAACTTTGGTTTGTCATGAGGATGTTAATTCCATTAAAAGAACTATAATGGATAGAATAAGGTGATCACTCGCTAGCAAGTATGATTGTCCACCTAAGATACTCAGTATTATTGGTCATGGGTTCTGAGTGTCCTTGCGTGGTTGATGCACACGATCCTAGAGCTGCATCTTCACTCACTTGGCAGGAGTTTCCAAAAGGTGGGATTGGTCCTTGGACGCTAAGTCAGGGGTATTCATTTCTCAAGCCCCTTTTCCAGGCCTCCTCTTGCCATCGGGTGTTCCCGAAGAATTGTGACCTCCTCAATCAGTAGGTTCCTCTGAGTAGGTCTCCTCTGAGCAAAGGTGTCCCAGGCATTGATGTCAACGTTCCATTTCTTAAGGTAAGTCTTCAAGGTGTCTTTGAAGAGCTTCCTTTGTCCTCCTCTTGTTCAAGATCCTTCCTTAAGCTGGGTGAAGAAGATTTGCTTTTGCAATCAGGACTCTGACAGCCTAAGCATATGGGCGGCCCAGTGGAGTTGGTTTCAGATGATCATGGCCTCGATCCTGGTGCTATTGACTCTTTCAATGACACTAATGTTAGCATGCCTGTCCTCCCAGCTGATTCAGAGCTGAAGCACATTTGGATATTGCAAAGTATTTTAAGCTGAGTTGTTTACGAGTCTCCCTGATGTAATGTTCATCATTAGAAGTGTCAGTAATTACTTCAAATGATTGAACAAAATTTAATGCCTGAGTTGATATATGCAAGCCTCCTTAAGCTAATGTGAACTATCTGTCCGACAGGAATTTCAGCGAAACAATCACCCACCGCTAAGAGTATATTGCCAAAGGACATCCCAAAATAATGTCAGAGGAGATGTGTGCCAGGACATTGCACTTCAGCAGCTGCTGCTTTCAGACGTTGAGCTTGTCAATTAACAATTGTCAAAACCCTCTCCTTTCTTCCCTCCCTCCTCTTCCCTCCCTCCCATTCCTCCCCTATTCCTTCTGTCCCCTTCTTCCTCTTCCCTCCTCCTTTCCCTCCTTTTCCCTATCTCCCTCTTCACTCTCTCCCCCCCCCTTCCCTCCCTCCCTTTTACAAGTAGAGGGGTCCATTGAGTTTAAGTGAGAAAATATATTTTATTGCCAAAAATTTGTAAAAGTTGAGGCAGTGTTATTTCATTGTTCAGCTGATAAAGTGAAATGTTAAATTAAATATTAACTGGTTTCAAAGTTTTGTATTTATAAAATAATTTTTGTTAATAATTGTTTTACAAGCTTTACAAGCTTCTGCAAATGTATGTTAATTGAGATAATTATAAATGAATAAGATAATTGACGTAAGCAAGGCAGAAACATATTTAATATGGTGGTACACTAGTTCGCCCTGCTGCCTCATAACACCAGGGACCCGTGTTCAGACCTTGGGTGACTGTGGAGTGTTTGTACTTTCTCCCCGTGCCTGCATGGGTTTCTTAGAACCATGGAATAGAACATGGAATTCCTACAGTGCAGAAGGAGGTAATTCAGCCCATTGCATCTGCGCCAACCCTCTGAAAGAGTACCGTACCTGGGTCCACTCCCCTGCCCTATCCCTGGAACCTAACCGGTCCCACCCTGGACACTGAGGGGCTACTTAGCATGGCCAATCGACCTAACCTGCACATCTTTGGACTGTGAGACAAAACCAGAGCACCTGGAGGAGATACCTGAAGTCCACACAGACAGTCATCCAAGGCCGAAATTTAACTCGGGTCCTTGGCGCTGTTAGGCAGCAGTACTAACCTCTATGCCGCTGTGCCACTCTTCCACCATGCCACCACCATTTCCTCCGGGTGCTTTGGTTTCTTCCCAGAGTCCGAAGATGTGCAGGTTAGGTGGATTAGACTTGCTAAATTGCCCCTTAGTGTCCAAATGTTAGGTGGGGTTATGGGGGCAGGGCGGGCAGGGTACTCTTTCGGAGTGTCAGTGCAGACTTGATGGGCCAAATGGCTCTTTTCTGCACTGCAGTGATTCTATAAACAGTGATCAAAATAAATCAGATGTTACAAGGACAGTGACTGCAAAAGGCCCTGGGGCGCTTTTAAAATCTGATGACCATAATCTAAATTAAAATATCCAAACATTTTTAAGCATAACCACAGGTAAAGTTACATAATAATATAGTGCAGATTTAAATAGTTTCACAGATTTAAAACAAATAACCAAACCTATGTCACTTGTAAATAATCATGCAAAAAAAAATTATTTTAAAAGAACCAACAACAATAGTAATGCCTGTTTAAAAGAACGAGCAAAAGAAACTGTTAAAAAATGGCTACATATGTTTAAAACACATTTTAAAAAAGTTACCTGTTATTTTTGTATCTAAATCTATTGTTTAAATGCCTACCCTCAAGGGCTTTCCCAAATTGGCCGCGACATAAGATCATCATATAAGAACATAAAAACTAGGAGCAGGAGTAGGCCATCTGGCCCCTCGAGCCTGCTCCGTCATTCAATGAGATCATGATTGATCTTTTGTGGACTCTTGCTGGCCTGAACACCATAACCCTTAATCCCTTTATTCTTCAAAAAACTATTATATATTTATCTTAAAAACATTTAATGAAGGAGCCTCAACTGCTTCACTGGGCAAGGAATTCCATAAATTCACAACCCTTTGGGTGAAGAAGTTCCTCCTAAACTCAGTCCTAAATCTACTTCCCCTTATTTTGAGGCTATGCCCCTAGTTCTGCTTTCACCCTCCAGTGAAAACATCCTGCCCGCATCTATCCTATCTATTCCCTTCATAATATAATATATGTTTCTATAAGATTCCCCCCTCATCCTTCTAAATTCCAATGAGTACAGTCCCAGACTACTCAACCTCTCCTTGTAATCCAACCCCTTCAGCTCTGGGATGAATCTAGTGAATCTCCTTTGCACACCCTCCAGCGCCAATACGTCCTTTCTCAGGTAAGGAAACCAAAACTGAACACAATACTCGAGGTGTGGCCCCACTAACACCTTATATAATTGCAACATAACCTCCCTAGTCTTAAACTCCACCCCTCTAGCAATGAAGGACAAAATTCCATTCACCTTCTTAATCACTTGTTGCACCTGTAAACCAACTTTTTGCGACTCATGCACTAGCACACCCAGGTCTCTCTGCACAGCAGCATGTTTTAATATTTTATCATTTAAATAATAATCCCTTTTGCTGTTATTCCTACCAAAATGGATAACCTCACATTTGTCAACATTGTATTCCACCTACCAGACCCTAGCCCATTCACTTAACCTATCCAAATCCCTCTGCAGACTTCTGGTATCCTCTACACTTTTTGCTTTACCACTCATCTTAGTGTCATCTGCAAACTTGGACACATTGCCCTTGGTTCCCAACTCCAAATCATCTATGTAAATTGTGAACAATTGTGGGCCCAACACTGATCCCTGAGGGACACCACGAGCTACTGATTGCCAACCAGAGAAACACCCATTAATTCCCCCTCTTTGCTTTCTATTAGTTAACCAATCCTCTATCCATGCTACTACGTTACCCTTAATGCCATGCATCTTTATCTTATGCAGCAACCTTTTGTGTGGCACCTTGTCAAAGACTTTCTGGAAATCCAGATATACCACATCCATTGGCTCCCCATTATCTACCGCTGATAGATTCCAGCATCTTCCCTACAACCGAAGTCAAGCTAACTGGCCTATAATTACCCACTTTCTGCCTAGCTCCTTGTTTAAATAGTGTTTGTCACGTTTGATAATTTCCAATCCGCCAGGACCACCCCAGAGTCTAGTGAATTTTGGTAAATTATCACTAGTGCATTTGCAATTTCCCTAGCCATCTCTTTTAGCACTCTGGGATGCATTCCATCGGGGCCAGGAGACTTGTCTATCTTTAGCCCCATTAGCTTGCCCATCACTACCTCCTTAGAGATAACAATCATCTCAAGGTCCTTACCTGTTATAGCCCCATTTCTATCAGTCACTGGTATGTTATTTGTGTCTTCCACTGTGACGATCAACCCAAAAAACCTGTTCAGTTCCTCAGCCATTTCCTCATCTCCCATTAATAAATCTCCCTTCTCATCCTCTAAAGGACCAATATTTACCTTAGCCATTCTTTTTTGTTTTATATATTTGTAGAAACCTTTACTATCTGTTTTTACATTCTGAGCAAGTTTACTCTCATAATCTATCTTACTCTTCTTTATAGCTTTTTTAGTAGCTTTCTGTTGCCCCCTAAAGATTTCTCAGTCCTCTAGTTTCCCACTAATCTTTGCCACTTTGTATGCTTTTTCCTTCAATTTGATACTCTCCCTTATTTCCTTAGATATCCACCGTCGATTTTCCCTCTTTCTACCGTCCTTCCTTTGTGTTGGTGTAAACCTTTGCTGAGCACTGTGAAAAATCGCTTGTAAGGTTCTCCACTGTTCTTCAACTGTTTCACCATAAAGTCTTTGCTCCCAGTCTACCTTAGCTAGTTCTTCTCTCATCCCATTGTAATCTCCTTTGTTTCAGCACAAAACACTAGTGTTTGATTTTACCTTCTCACACTCCATCTGTATTTTAAATTCCACCATATTGTGATCACTCCTTCTGAGAGGATCCCTAACTATGAGATCATTAATCAATCCTGTCTCATTACACAGGACCAGATCTAGGACCGCTTGTTCCCTCGTAGGTTCCATTACATACTGTTCTCGGAATCTATCACGGATAAATTCTATAAACTCCTCCTCAAGGCTTCCTTGACCGACCTGGTTAAACCAATCGACATGTAGATTAAAATCCCCCATGATAACTGCTGGACAATTTCTACATGCATCAGTTATTTCTTTGTTTACTGCCTGCCCCACTATAATGTTACTATTTGGTGGCCTATAGAATACTTCTATCAGTGACTTTTTCACCTTAATATTCCTGATTTCCGCCCAAATGGATTCAACCTTATCCTCCATAGCACCGATGCCATCCCTTCCTATTGCCCGGATGTCATCCTTAAATAACAGAGCTACAGCATCTTCCTTACCATCCACTCTGTCCTTCCGAATAGTTTGATACCCTCGGATATTTAACTCCCAGTTGTGAACATCCTTTAACCATGTTTCAGTAATGGCCACTACATCATAGTCATTCACTATGATTTGCGCCATCAAATCATTTACCTTATTCTTAATACAACAAGCATTCAGGTAAAGTACACTTATGTTGGCTTTTATACCTCTGTTTTGAAACTTAACCCCTCAATCAGTAACCTCTCCTAAGTTATATTTCCTCTTAACTTTTCTCCTAATTTTCCTTGTCGTTGAACCCATATCTTCATGTAACAACCTGCCGCATCGCTTACCATTTATGTTTTTACTTCCCTTTTTATTCCCTTTAGTATGGCTTCTCTGTCTTGCACTTTCCCCTTTACTGCCTTTTGTTTCTGTCCTGGTTTTACTACCTTCCGACTTCCTGCATTGGTTCCCATCCCCCTGCCACATTAGTTTAAACCATCCCCAACAGTTCCAGCAAACACCCCCCCAGGACATCGCATAAGGAGGCGGGGCTGCACTTCTCCTGCGCTGCCCTGGAGCTGCGCAGACCCCAGGGGGTGCTGGGGGCCCCAGGCTGCCGAAGAGAATGGAAGGTTGGACGCATCATCAGAGCACAGGTAAGTGCGCACAGTTCTCTTTTAAAAGCAGCGGCCTGTGGCTTCCCACCGCCAGCAGGAAGTTACGGCCATTATCTTCACAGAGTGAATGTACAGAGTCTGCACAAGAAACATTCGCATTGGAGTGAATGATCGGTGCTGTGCCAGAACTGAGACCTATTACTGCTGAAATTACTAATCCTGTCACTACAGAATCGTCAGTACCAACAGACACAGATCCTGAGTTAGTTTCAGAAGATGTACCACCAACATGTGAACAGGAAGACCTGATCTCAAGGAGGCAAATTTCTGAACATTGGAAATTACGTAAATGAGAAAGACATCCTCTAAAGAGACTGTCTTACCGATGTATATATGTATAAATAACATGATGATATAATGGATGGATCTATTGTTTAAATGTTTAAAAGAAGCCAATGACACTAAAGAGGTAAAGGGGGAGGGCTGTTATGTATTTGAGTAACACTGTTTGCTGATGAAATGTCACGTGTTATGCAGTGACATCAGCAGAGCATTTCACAGGCTTTTGGGGAGATGGCCATCTTACCCTATGGAAGCAACATCTGTTAATAAATCCTGCACTATGTTTTTACGCACTTAAAGCATGGCATCTCTACTTCTTTATCTCCTTGAGGCAACAACAAACTTACAGGCCGTGATTTACCGACCGCCCCTTGGCGCTTTTTTCTGCGTGGGAGGTGGCCCGCTAGCGGGTTCTACCGGTCTCGCCGCTGCGTGAACTTCCGGTAAATTCCGCCCGTAATAAAAGCTGTACTGGAAAATCTGAAGAAATTAGATTTTACAATTATAATATTTAATTGTTAGTGCCACTGAGTTTGTTGGAAATAATTGAGACTTATTGCACCATTAAAAATTCACTTACACTAGACTAGAAAAGCCATAAATGTTACTGGCATGTTTAGGGAGTATCTGTCGCAGACTTACAGAAACTTCACATATTCTGCCAAGGATATCCTTCACAAAATTGTTGGTGAAGAAAAGAGCCTATTCAATAGAGACAGACAAGGAATCTGGCGAGTGATGATCTTTATTTTATTCATTCATAGGATGTTGACACTCCTGGCTAAGCCACCATTTATTGCTCATCACTAACTGCCCTTGAGAAGGTGGCCATCAGCTGCCTTTTTGAACCACTGCAGTCTATGCAGTGTAGGTGCACCCACAGTGCTGTGCTGCTAGCGGGTATGTGGGGTGGGTGGGTTGGGGGGGGGGGGGGGGGGGGGGGGGCTGGTATGGCTGGGGAGAGGTTCCAGGACTTTGGATCATTGGCAGTGTTGGAACGGTGATACATTTCCAAGTCAGGATTGTGAGTGACTTGGAGGGGAATTTCCAGATGGTAGTGTTCCCATACACCTGCTGCCCTTGTCTTGGGTTTTGAATGCTATCCATGGAGCCTTGCTGAATTCTTGCAATGCATCTTATGGATGGATTGCTGCCATTATTCGTTGGTGGTGGATGGATTGACACTATGTTGATTGGGTGCCAATCTGGTGTGCTGTTTAGTCCTGGGTGGTGTTGAGCTTCTTAATGTTGTTAGAGCGACACTTATCCAGGCAAGTGGAGAGTATTCCAACACCCTTGTACCTTGTAAATTTTGGGGATTTCGGAGGTGAGTGTCCACCACAGGATTGCTAGCCCCTGACCTGCCTTTGGAGCCACAGTATTTCTAAGGTTTAGATGCATGTATGGTGATGCGGGTTTATGATGCGAAAGCAAACAGGGCTGAAAGGAAAACTAGGTTGTTGCTGAGCAACTTGGGCCTATCCTAAGATAGAAAGAATTTTTAAGTTAGTTTGAAGCTAGACCCAGGAGAAGCTGGACAGGTCAAGGGAGCTGCAGGGAGCAGACTTCCCAAAAGAACAAAAGGAATTCCAGAAACCAGCTGATTGAGGCAAAAACAAATACCAGGAAGGCAGTTAAAGTTAAAGGAACAAACAACAAGAGGCTGAACAAGATCCTGTTCAGGAGATTTTAAATAAAATGTAAAGAAAGTGCTCTGAGTTAAAGAGACAGCTGCAAGAAGCAGTTTTTAATTCAGCTAGGTATGAACTCAGACATCCGAGATAAATTAAAAGTTTGGTGACATCTTAATACAGTCTGTGAAGCAGTCGTGTTCTGTAAGAATGGCTGGGGACCTGATAAATAGTGTGGAAGCTTGAATGCACGTGGCACTCCAAGGCAGAGAAATAGTGAAAGGAGAGATTGAAACACCGGAAGTAGATCCTTGATGAAGGCATCGGAGAAAAAGTTTTGTTTGGGAGAAGATTCCACGCATGTTTTTTGAGAGTGGAGTTTGGAAACATTCATGTCGGAATTCCAGTGAGATCAGATACGATGATCAGATACTTTGAACCACTGCAGTCGATGCACTGTAGGTACCCCAAGCACCTGGGTGGATGTGATGAGAAATCCATAGAAGTTGTGCTGGATGGCATCTGTTACTTGTTAGTAGAGTTTGCTATGTCTGACCATAATTCGCCTATTTGTTTACATGGACCATGTATTTACCGAGAACATTAGAATATAAGATATATTTTGCAACTTGTGTTATTCTTACAAATCTGTGTACGACTGTGACAATGCAGGTGGGGTAGTCGTTTTTTCTTTATTAGCAAATATTTTATTCCTTTGTTTAAAGTCTGGGACCTGATTGCCTGATTGCCTAATTGCCTAGAAGTAACGCCAGCTGGGATCGTAACACATATAGGAACACTACACTAGCTCCCCAATCAACAATGTCGTAAATTTAAAATATTCACCCTCGTTTTCAACTTCATCCATGGTCTTGCTCCTCCCTTAATCTTTAATGCCCTGCAGTCATCTGCTTGCAAGGTCTCTGCACTCGTCCAATCCTAGCATCTTTCACATGCGTGAATTTATCAACCCCCCCTCGCACCGCCACCTCTCTCCCCCATTGGTACCTGAAGATTCAGCTGCTAAACTCTGGAATTTTCCCCCTAACCCTTACTGTCTCTGGACCTCTCTATCCTCCTTCAAGATGCTCCTCTTTTATAATGTTTTTGGTCAACTGTCCCGATACCTCCCTCATGTGACTCGGTGTCATTTTTTTCTTCTAAAGGTGCTTTATAAATGCAAGCTGTTGCTGTTCGGTCCTTGCCATGGAGCCATCAATTTAGTACACTGTCCATGCAGCTTCCATATCCATCGAAAAATCATTAGTGCATTTCTGAATTTTAAAACTAATTGAATGGATATTTCAGCTCCTTGACCTTCTGAGTATTTCCAGCATTTTCTGTTTTTATTTTAGATTTACAGCATCTGCATGTTTTTCCTTTTGTTGTCAGAGTGTTGTGCATTCTTCCTCTGCCAATCTCCACCATCACAGTGGTTTTATAAATGTTTTGTAAGCAGCAATGTAAGATTAAGCAAAGTTACCATAGCAACCTTTCACAGATTAGAACATTTCTTCCTCACCTGCTCTTAGAATTTGATCATAGTTGAGTTATTATTTAGTCATTTAGTAGTACATACCTTGAGTATTGCTGAAAAAAGACAGGTTGTCTTTCTTGCACTCATCAGGATAGTTACACAAGAATACCAAATTGTGAAGAGAATGATAATTGTTCCCTTTATAAATTTGTTTCTTCCGAATTCTCCTGGGGAGTGCAAGGGGAAAAGCTTCAACAACATATCTTTTTTCCAGCAATATTCAAGTTGAGTTATCATTAACTCTTCCTGTTGGTTCCATCTAGCCTGCTCTTGTGTTTGTCATGAAAAGAAGATGTCCATCACTCGCGTAAGGACCGCCCTCTTGTTCAGCAACTCCAGCAGTGAGATTTCCAATGTATACCCTGAAGGGCTGCTCTTTATGGCCCTTATTTTGCTCCTTCTTCCCGAGGTGCACATATCTTAATTTTTTAAACCCATGAGCAGAAATCTACATGTACAACAGTTCTATTTAAGTGCTAGTCTGTCATTGATCCTGCCAGATTTTCCAGGATCAGGTGGATCGCATCAACATTTCATTGGCAGATGCCGACTTCACTATGGATGCAACTTTTGAGCACCTGGAAAGGACAGGGAAAGCAACATTCGTCAGTTGACCAATGTTGTGCAAGCACTGGCCCACAAGAACCCGCTGACTCCGACAGGATCACTGCCATTTCACACTCGAATCAGCTTTGATTGGCAGCAAGTGGGGACCTCTGTCCTCACTTGGATGGAAGTCCCACCTTGGAAAATTGCCAGCCAATCAAATTTGCTGACTGCTCTCCAGCCCCTTGAGGCACTGTGCTGCTGTGTTCGGAAGATGCACTGCAGTGACGTACCAGGGGCTGGGCTATGTGTCAGGACATGGAAACTAAGTAAGTGGCAGAGGTTCTGGGGGTGGAGGGGAGGGGACTCTTGGGATTGTTACCGGCGAGGGGGGGGGGGGTGGTGAATGGGATATTGATGGGCAGGATGGGGAGCAGGGGAAGGGAGGCCTGGTGGTGTTGTCCAGTTCTTGAGGGGAGGGCATCCCAAGTCAGAAGGGGGCTTCTGATGGAGGGTCCCACCCCTCCACCTTCTAGCCCGAGATCTAAAATATAGGATTATTGCATTTCGTCCCCTGATCTATCTAGCACCTGCCAGCCTAAACATTGAGGCTGTGGCAATTAGGTGGCCACTTCATGGCCTTATTAGGGGAAGGAAATTCATCCCGCCCGGTGCCCTACCTACCCAACCATAAAACGCAACCAGGTTTGCATTTTACTTGGCCAAGGAGCTGGAAGAAACCTGTGGGGCAACAACAATTGGAAAGATGGCTGAGGGGGATGGGTTGTCGCATGCTGGAAAGCCCCAGATGGAGCTGATGCGTTTGGGGCGGCACGGCAGTACAGTGGTTAGCACTGTTGCTTCACCGCCCCAGGGTCTGAGGTTCGATTCCCGGCTTGGGTCACTGTCTGTGCGGGGAATGCACATTCTCCCCGTGTCTGCGTGGGTTCCTCCAGGTGCTCCGGTTTCCTCCCATAGTCCAAAGAATAATGGTTAGGTGGGGTTACTGGGTTACGGTGGAGGTGTGGGCTTAAATAGGGTGCTCTTTAAAAGGACCGTTGCAGACTCGATGTGCTGAATAGCCTCCTTCTGCACTGTAAATTCTATTATTATTATGAGGTCTGGATGCACAGGAGACATCCGGTGGTTGCCGTGGAGTGTGGTCACACAGTGGCAAGCTCTGGCTCAAAGGCATTGATTTGAGCTCTTTTTACCTGAAAATTGAGGAGTTGTGATGGGAAAGGGTAGCTGAAGGTATGGAGGAGAAGGTTTCCCCCCAGGAGTGACATGTCTGCTGGTTATCAGAACTGGCAAAAGAAGGTTAAAGATCTGGCCAAGGAACTGGAAGAGATCTGTGGCCCAGCAACAATTGGAAAGATGGTTGAGGTGGAAGGGTTGTCGCATGCTGGAAAGCCCCAGATGGAGCAGTTGATGGCGTTCATCAGAGAGGAGTTCTGTCAACAGCGAAACCTCGTTGATGCAGGAAGATTGATCAAAGGCCATTGAAGGAACGGTAGCACCATTACAAGGCTCAATGGAGAGAGTCAAGAAGTGCTTGGAGGCACCGGGGTTGCAGATCTGGGAGATGGAGAGGGTGATGTCTGACCACAGTGATCAGGTGGTGGCATTGGAGGGGGAGGTGGTGCTCCTGGGGGACCTTTGCAAGTCGCTAAGGGCAAAGGTGGAGGAGCAGGAGAATAGATCTAAAAGGTAGAACTTGTATACTGTTGGCCGGCCTGAAGGTGTGGAAGGTACGAATGCAATGAGATACGTCTCAAGGATATTGGTGGGGCTGATGGCGGAGGGGTTCTCAACAAGGCACCAGATGTAGAAGTAGAAAGGGTGGGGGAGGGGGGGAGGGGTAGATAGGAGAAGCTTTCGGGCAGCAGCTGCCATGAACAGAAGTGAGGTGGGGTGGGGGAGATGGCCGCAGGGGAACTTTAATTGTGTGTTGTAGTCGAGGGTGGACAGATCGATCCCCAATTCAATGGGAAGGCTGAGGGTGGCAATGGAGCTGGGAGGGAAAGGATGGAATGGTGGATCCATAGAGGTTTAGGAACCTGGGAGACAGGAAGTACTCCTTTTTGCACGTGCACAAAGTATACTCCTGAATTTTTTTTTTGTGGTGAACCATGGGGTGTTGGTGGGGGTGGTGGGGACAGAGTATGCAGGAATCATGATCTCTGACCATGCGTAGCAGTAGCTGGAGGTTTGACTTAGCACCAGGCAGGAACAGAGGCCAGGATGGAGGCTAGACTCGGAGCTTCTCGCGGACAGGGGATTCTGTGACATGGTTCAGTCGGTCATTAAATATTACGTGGAGCTGAACCAAAATGGAGATGTGCAGGCTAGGTGGATTGGCCAAGCTAAATTGCGCCTTAATTGGAAAAAATTAATTGGGTACTCTAGATTTATAAAGAAAAATGAATATGGAGAAAAGGCGAGCCATATTCTAGCTCACCAGCTACAGAGGCAGGTTGTGCCCAGAGAAATCCTGAGAGTACGCACAGGAAAGAGTGAGGTAGTATCAGAGCCAGGGAAGATAAATGAGGCACTCAGGGAGTATTATGAGAATATTTATAGGGCCGATCCGGGGGGTGGGGTGGGGGGGGGGGGGGTGAGGAAGGGGATATGGGGTGGTTTCTGGAGGCCTGGAATTCCCAGGGCTGGATGAGGAGAGGAGGCAGGTGCTAGAGGAGCCACTAGGGCTGAGAGACGTGCTGGATAGCATAAGAGGGATACGTCGGGGAGGTCCGGGGACCGCTCAGTTATCCAGCGGAGTTCTATAAGGAGTTTGTGAAGGTGTTGGCACCATAATTATTGGGGATGTTTAGTAAGGCACTGGAGAAGGGGGAGCTGCCAGAGACACTGACACGAACGATGATGACACTAATTCCGAAGAAAGGAAAGGATCCGTTGGAGTGTGGGTCATACAGCCCATATCACTGTTGAACAGATGTGAACGTGTTGCCTAAGTTAGTGGTGGGAGGATGGAAGGATACATTCCTGGGGTGGTTGCTAATAAACAAACAGGATTCATAAGGGGCAGGCAACTTTCCAATAATATTAGGCGATTACTAAATGTGATCATGACCCCGTTGAGGGGATGGGTACCGGAGGTGGCGGTATCTATGGACGCGAAGAAGGCTTTCAACTGGTGGGGTGGTGGTACTTGTTTGAGGTTCTGGGAAGGTTTGGGTTTGGGCCGAAGTTTGTGGCATGGGTGCATATATTGTACGGACAAATGAGATGAGTTTGCAGAGCTCCTGGTTGCATAGGAGAACGAGGTAGGGCTGTTTGCTGGCTATAGAGCCCTTGGCAATGGCTCTTTGGGGGTCAGCAGAGTGGCAGGCGATTGTGAAAGGTAGTAGGGGACACCGGGTGTCACTGTATACAGACGACCTGCTGTTCTTACTGTCAGACCCTTTGGAGAGTATGGGGAGAATTATGGGCTTATTACAAAGGTTTGGGGCCTTCTCAGGCTATAAGCTGAGCATGGGAAAAAACAAGGTGTTTCCGGTGGACAAGGCAGCTCGGGGAGCCAATCTCGGGCTGTTGCCAAATCGGGTAGCCAGGGAAAGGTTTAGGTATTTGGGGGTCCATGTAAAGGGGGGTGGGTAACGATGCACAAATGGAACTTAACAAAGTTAGTAGAGGACGTAAAGGAGGATTTTAGGAGATGGGATACGCTACACCTGACACTGGTGGGGAGGGTCCAAGTGGTGAAAATGAATGCCCTGCCAAGGTTTTTATTTGTATTCTTGACCCTCCCGATCTTCATTCTGAAGGCCTTTTCCCAGAAGCTGGACACAGCGATTTCGGAGTTTATCTGGACAGGGAAGGTATCTCGGGTGAAGAGGGCCCTGCTACAGAGACAGAAGAAGAAAGGGGGGTTGGCGTTACCAAATTTGCTGCACTATTATTGGGTGGTGAATGTGGAGAAGGTGAGGTGCTGGTGGGAAGGAGAAGGGTCAGAATGGGTCAGGATGGAGGAGGGATCCTGTAGGGGGTCCAGCCTGAAGGTCATGGTGACGGCGGCACTACCACTGGCACCAAGGATGTATACTGAGAGCCCGGCCGTACAGTCCACGAGTCGGGGGTAGAACCAGCTGAGGAGACACTTCAGGATGGAGTATGTTGGTGTTAACACCATTGTATGAGAACCATGAGTTGAAACTGGGGGAGACAGATGGCATGTATAGGAGGTGGAGAGAGGTGGGATTGGTGAGGGCGAGGGATTTATATCTGGAGGAGAGGTTCTTAAGTCCTGGATTTGCTGGAGGAGGTGTCGAGCTTCCGAAGGGAAGCCAATTTGGGTATATGCAAATGAGGGATTTTGCACAGAAGTTGTAGGGAGGGTTTCCCAAGCTGTGGAAATATTCCCTCTTGGAACAGTTGTTGCTTCTGGACGTGGAAGGGGAGGGTAGGATTGGGGACATATACAGGTGGTTGGGGGACCGGGGGGGGGGGGGAGCGCAGGTGATCAGGATCAATGAGAAATGGGAGGAGGAGTTGGGGGGTGGAAATAGAAGGGGAAGTGTGAAGTGAGGCGCTGTGCAAGGTGAATTCGACCACCTTGTGTGCAAGGTTGAGTTAGATACAGTTTAAGGTGGTGCATAGGGTGCATATCACTCCGGCATGGATGAGTGGGTTCTTCTAGGGATGGCAGATGAGTGTGAGAAGTGTGGGCGAGGACCAATGAACCATGCGCACGTGTTCTGGGGTTGTGAGAGGTTGGCTAGGTACTGGAAAGGAGATGTTCAGGAGGCTAGCAAAGATTGTGGGGGTAGAGGCCAGGCTGGACCCTATGGTGGCGACTTTTGGGCCATCGGAATTGCCAGAGCTAATTGAGGAGAAGAAGGCCGATGTGGTGGCCTTCGCCTCTCTAGTTGCCCGGCAAAGGATTTTGCTGGAATGGCAGTCGACAACACCGCTGGGGGTGGTGGCCTGGCTAGGGGACCTGTGCAACTTTCTCTGGCTGGAGCAGATTAAGTTTGAATTGAGGGTGTTGGTGTTTTTCCCACCCACAGCATTGCCAATACTGTGGGTATTTCTATTTATCATAGTGAACCACAAGCCTTTCCCTTATATCGATTGAATGACTGCACAACCAGTCAGTTAGTTCAAAAGATGGTCTATTTACATACACAAGAGTTACCTCAACATGCAAACACAATATCTACTACGAGTTAAACTGCACCTATCAGCTACAATAACCTATACTTAACTTCAGGGCGACCAACACTGTGCAAATGGATAAGGCCTTTATCTGGATTTCACTTGGCTGGTTCGAAGAAAGTGGCTCTGTCTCTGCTGGGCTCATCCATCAGGTAGCGATCGTTGGTCTTGAACTTAGCTGGCTGTTCCTGCTACAATTGCGTTGGTACGTGCCGGATCCAAAAGATTCAGAACACATGACTGCGCTCTCTTTTATCCCTCTGGGATTTTGCGCTCTTTGGGGCGGTCTTTAACCTTGGACCCAATAGTTCAACAAGGCTCTGATCACTGTCTTCGATTTCGGCCAATAAAGGGGCAGGTATCTTGGTGGCTGGGCGGGTCCTTAGCGGCCATTGACCTTGGCTGTTGGGCTTTCTGAGTAAGTGGAGTGGCGCTGATGAGTCTGTGGTTGTAGGTGCTTGATTGGAGTTCTATTGTCCTGGGAAAATGGGCCATTAAAATGCAAACAAGCGGGGGTTTCGATCAGGTCTTGTTAACTGTGTTTCAGATACACATAGGCTCTGTATCTGTCTGAGTCCTGGGTTGGCCATAATTCCCATGGTCCTTTGCCGTTGGCCATCTTAGATGGCTACAAGGGGATAAGTGGGGGCTTTGAGACATGGTGGGGATTGTTCACGACCATGTTTGAGGAATTGTTCATCATGGGGGAGGAGGGAGGGGGGGGGGACAGGAGATTAAAAGGGGGGAAAACTTGTACAAACTGTAAATTCTGAGATGTGGAGAATGGTCTCCGACTTATTTATGTTTTTATACTTTTGAATATGTTTGGAATAAAATACACTTATAAAGTAAGGTCTGGATGCACAGGATCCCGGAGGGAAACCAATCCATGCAATTTCACATGCCTCCACCTCTAAACCCACTGAGAAGTGTAAAATTCAGGACATAAGGTCGCTTTTGAGCAAAGATTATGCTGATTTACTGCAGTTTTGAAATTGGCAAAGTGCATTCCTGAGTGCAACAAAAGTGCTAAATACAACATACAAATGTGCAGCAATGTCTGAAGTTGTGTCAATACCATCTGGTCAAGGAGTTGTGATGGCTATGATGCTGCTCATTGGATGCAATATAAAAGCGGGTGATACGAAACCTGACAAAATGTAAGCTTAGAAAATAAAAACAAAAAATTCCATTGATTTTTCAATGATTAAAAGGAGTCAATCCTATGTTCTTTCCTGTCACTAATAAATCCTACTGTTAAAGGATGACCCCTGAGTGATAAACCATACAGATATTTGTAATCATACTGAGGAACAAGTACAAGAGGTGCCTTCAGCTGTAAAGGCCCTACTCTCCGGAATGCCTTCCCTAAGCCTCTCAATCACTCTCCTATTTCATGATACTCCTTAATACCTACCTCTGATAGTAATAATCTTTATTAGTATCACAAGTAGGCTTGTATTAACACTGCAAAGAAGCATAACTCTGCATTTGTTCATGCTAAACGTTATTCATATTTGTAGTGTCTATTTTTACTGCTTCTAACAGTAAGGGCCGCAGATCTATCCCTTATTCATTAAGTATTTTGTATTTTGTATGATCTAGTTAAAAGGAAAACCTTCTAAAAAGCAGAGCAGCTGGACACGTGTATTTTGTGTTGATGCCTATTTTTGAACTACATGGTGCTATAGCTGGGAGAATTGAAATCTGTGTGAAGGTTATTTGTGTGAACATCTGCCTGGAGCAATGTGTCGCGTCACAGCAAGCTGCAATCCTGGAAAATTACTAAGACCCATGCGTCACTGTCTGCTGCAATAGAGAAAGTTCATTTGCTTCTCAAACATTTGCTGCTCTCATTCAATCAATTTCAACACCGCTATCCGCTGGAATAATACCAATTAAAAATTGTGATCGGAACCAAATTTTTGTCTGTTTCCATTAAATCAGATCATTAACTTTGATTGTTAACAGAAGCAAATGAATTAAGCATTTTACTTAAAGGCGCAGTATGCTTATGAGGAGGATCTGACAGTCTTTTTTGATGGGGAGTTTGAAAAAATATGTGCAAGGACAGTACGCCATATCCCTCACAATGTCAATATATTGTGGGCGCTAATTAGCGACTGCGTTGTACCCCGTATGGAAATGGGCACAACGGGTGAATTGTGTGGAATGGGAGAGCCCCAAATCGAGCTCTGCACCATCTGGCTCATTTAAATACCTGGATGCCTGATTCACCTGGTGCCCGGGACTCAACGGTTATGCCTGTGAGACCTCACCAGGGTGCCATTTAATACTGGTCTACACAAAGATGGACTGGATCCAATGGCACCTCAGGGGTTCTTGCAGGCCATTAGAGACCCCTGAGTGGTATGAAACAGGGCAGGACAGTACCCTGGAGTTCCGCCTTGCACCTAGACCCCTTGGCATTGTCAGGGTGCCTTGGTATCTGGGTGCCAGGCTGGCACTGTCAGGGGTCGGACCCGGAGGGCCTTTCCCTTTGGAGAGAGTGATGGCGGGGTGTCTCCGAGGCCTCGGCAATATTGGGGTGGTGAAAGGTGGGGTCAATAAAGCAGGGGAGAGCCTGAAAGGGAGGGGAGGGGGTAAGATCAGGGCTCCCATTCAAAGTGGTGCTCGGCTCGGCGAGCAGTCATTCCTACTGGCGAGATCAGCTCGCCAGTAGGAAGTGTGTCTGAGTATGCTTCGGTGGGGAGAAACTCCCCAATGCCCCAAAAAATGGCAAAGTGCCATTGAATAGCAGGCTGATTCTCGGCACTGCAGCTCCGCAGAGCTGACAGAGGACAAGGACACCTATATTTCCTGACCTCTAAAAAGGATGTGGTTCTTTGCTGCATAATTGACAGCTGCAACTGGGACCAGGGCATTCACTGTTGCTGAGAGCATTAAGGATGAGAGCATCTTCTTGCGTCAAGCCCTTTCAATTGCTAGCATACACTCATCCTGCTATGCTGAGCAAGTTGCAGATGGTGTGATCATGCACCTCTGGCAACCCACCTCAAGCCTCTTTTCTCAAGCTACCTTCACCTTCTGAATTCCTACTTTGAAATAACCAAGAAGTGGTGCCTGCACAGCCCCAGCCAAAGCAGCCCAAGGAGGCAGGGAGAGAGCAACAATGCAGCACTAATGAAGGGGCTGACACGCTGCCATTTGCAGCCAGCAGTTCAGACACCACTCACTTACTTGGAGGCTCGCATAGCACATGTTGAGTCACTGAGCACAAATGAGCTGCAAACAGGCAATAGGTAAAGGATGGTTTATCTGCCATCTCACTGAGATGCTGCAGATCCAGAGGCACTGGCACTGCTGCCATTGTAACTGTTGCTGCCTACTCCACTGCCATCCCTCGAAGACCCATCAATACTCTCTAGCAAATAGAGCAAAGCACTTCTAAAAACAATCCAGGGTGCTTTTAGATACTTCCCAATGGAAAACATTCCATCCATTTTACTTAGCTGAAAACAGTGCTCCAGGCCCTTCAAATAATGTACTGCCCATTTTGCTGGCCACCCTTCTTTGTCATTGCTGAGTAACATCAGCAATACCGGGACCTGCATTTTCGAAACTGAATCCTGGCTGGATAGCTCCAATTCAATTCCGACCCCTGCAGGGAACACAGCTGAAGAATGCTGCACAGCGACTTGTGCAACCAGTAGCTGCACCTGTCTCAGCGAAAGGTAGACCACTACAGACAGCATAATATGAATACATTTCTCTCCCTTAAGCCTAGAAAGACATGAATGGAAAAATGTCCAGCCCAGTTTTCTACACTAATAAGAATGATTCTATAAAGTGGACATTGTATGTAATACAATTTCAGTTGTTCATTAAAATAGACCTGTAGCTGATGTAGCATTATTAACCCATGTAGGAGCAGTTCTGGATCTACTCCTGTCTCTACTTTAACAAAATGCTGATGGGTGATGATGTCTTAAAATGGCCACGGGATCATTGCTTCTGTATATACACATTCAGAAATTAACTGCGTAATCAGCTGTTTCGTAATTAATCTCTCCACATTATTACACTATAAGTCATACAGCACAATAGCACTGCATTGCAATAAAACAAAAGCTATTTCTTCTTGGATTATGCTTCTACCATTGTGGGATTCATGTAACTTACGGTTACAGTGTGGAGCAAGGGGCCAAACAAAGCAAATACATGAGCAAGAGCAGCAGAGGGCGTCGTGAATAGTGTTCTTACAGGGAACAGATCAGTCTGAGGGGGAGTTGTTGGGGAGCCTTGTAGTTGTGGGGAAGTAGCTGTTCCAATGTCTGGATGTGCGGGTGTTCAGAATTCTGTACCTTCTGCCTGATGGAAGGGTCTGGAAGAAGACAATGCCTGTGTGGGAGGGGTCTCTGATAATGCTGTCTGCCTTCCTGAGGCAGCGGGAGGTGTAGACAGAATCAATGGGAGGGTGGCAAGCTTGTGTGATGAGTTGGGCTGAGTTCACCACACTCTGCAGTTTCTTGCGATCTTGCACGGAGCAGTTGCCATACCAGGGTGTGATACAGCTGGGTAGGATGCTCTCTATCGCACATCTGTAGCAGTTTGTGAGAGTCGATGCAGACATGCCAAATTTCTTTAGCTTCTGATGCGACCATCAATTCACGCGAAACAGAGAGTGGATGTAAACTGTGGCTTTAATCGACTAGAACAGTGCCTGCCTGCGACTTCTCTACTAGTGAGAGCCGCCTACAGGGCTACTGCTCTTTATACCTCCCCTCAAGGGGTGGAGCCAGGGGCGGAGCTCACAAAGGCACCAACATGATATATTCCAGGTAATATCTTACAATGGTCCATAGGTGGAGTTCACATCGGCAGCAGCGTGACACAGTGACATACATGGTGAATGGTTAATGCAATACGTTCACCACAGCTTCCGTAGGAAGTAGAGACGTTGTTGGGCTTTCTTGACTGTTGCATCAACATGAGTGGACCAGGACAGACTCTTGGTGATGGTGACACCCAGGAACTTAAAGCAATCAACCATCTCCACTTCAGAGCCATTGATGCAGGTGGGAGTGTGTGTCGTGCTGCGCTTCCTGTAGTCGATGATCAGTTCCTTGGTCTTTCCAACATTTAGAGAGGTTGTTTTCAGTGCACCATTCAACCAAGTGATTTATCTCCGTCCTGTAATCTGATTTGTCGTTGTTTGAGATACGGCCCACCACTGTCGTATCATCCGCAAACGTATAGATTGAGTTGGAGTTAAATCTTGTCACACAGTCATGTGTGTATAGGGAGTACAGTAGGAGACTGAGAACACATCCTTGTGGGGCTCGGTGTTGAGGATATTGTGGAGGAGGTGCTGTTTCCAATCCAGACAGATAGCGATCTGCTGGTGAGGAAGTCGAGGATCCAACTGCACAGGGAGGGGCCTAGTCCTAGATTGCAGAGTTTGGTTATTAGTCTTGTTGGGATAATGGTGTTGAAGGCGGAGCTCTAGTCGATGAGCAGCTGTCTTACATCGGTGTCCTTGTTGTCAAGGTGTTCGAGTGTTGATTGTCGAGCCAGGGAGATACCATCTGCTGTGGACCGGTTGCGGTGATAGGCAAACTGCTGTGGACCGGTTGTGGTGATAGGCAAACTGCAGTGGACCGAGACCGTCTGGGAGGCTGGCAGTGATCTGTCTCATGACTAGCCGCTGAAAGCATTTCATGATCACAGACGTCAGGGCCACCGGTCGGTAGTAGTTGAGACAGGCTATCTTGTACTTTGGTACTGGTATTATGGTGGTCTTCTTGAAGGAGGTGGGGGGGGGGGGGGAATTTCCAGCCTCTAACCTGTTCTTCTAGCCACGGCGTTTACATGACTGGTCCAGTTCAGTTTCTGCTCAATGGTAGGCCCCAGAAATTTGATAGTGGGGGATTCAATGATGGTACCGCAACCTCCCACAAGTCCTGAAGGACATGCTATTAGGTGATTTGGGTATTCTGAATTCTCCCTCTGTGTACCCAAATAGGCGCTGGAGTGTGGCGACTAGGGGCTTTTCACAGTAACTTCAATGCATTATTAGTGTAAGCCTACTTGTGACAATAAAGATTATTTTTTTTTAAATACACTAAATTTGGATACATGGTCAATAATGGGAAGGATAGCTATGGACTGCGGGAGGTTATAGAGGGCGTGAAATTGTGATTGTATGGGCCTATTCTTTGGGCGCAACAAGAGCTCCAAAATTATGTCAGCTGCACATGTGCATTTGTACATTGATTTGCACCAGATGCCATATTGGTGAAGGTATTAACACGTTCTCAGTGAATGTTTGGCTGAAGTATGTTGAGCAAGCATGTCAGGACGAAAGTTAGTATGCAATGCTGATTTGACACCAGTGGAACCATTTTGGAGGTTGACACTTGAGCTATGCTCTCTCTTAACTTTAGAAGCTGAGCACGCATTCAGCAGCGGGAACCTCCACCTGTGCTATTTAAAACAAGTATCAGCTATTTACAGGTTAAATATTGGTCGATTTCCTCTCGGTTATTGCAATTCTAAACGTTTCAGATGCTTTGAATTGTTTCTTAAAGTTACAAAAGTCTACAGGGAGTGAGGTAGCATCTGCTGATGATGGTTTTGCTGACTTCAACGCTTCAGTACAAACCAGGTGTAGGTGTATTAATAGGCATTCTCCTTGGAATATGGGCAGACTTGGAGCATGACCAGAGACTTTGAAGAACAGGGCAAACTACTGAAAGGAGGATAAGGAGGAAGTGAAAGGCTCTCAACAAATCAGACAGCAGGGAGATGGGGGTGCATGTTTACATTATCTGAATCTTATAAATCAGAAGAGAATGTGTGATGAGGGAAGTTTGGAGGATAGTAGGAGGATTAGCTATGAGGATGCCATCTTTAATGGTTTCAGTCCTAACCCTTTCTACTGCCTCAGCATTGACCATCCCAATAATGGCCAGCAAATTCTGCTCCATATGCAGGTACTCCTGTTTCGCTTTGGTCCGCCCCTTACTGCTTCTCTGTTACGTGACACCTTCTCCTGTAAAAGAGAGGAAAGTCTGTTAATACATGTTGTGAATCTGTTTGACATCGCAGCTGACATTGTTAACTATTTGACAGTCTGAAACATTGGCATTGAAGCTTGCTGCAGGCTATGTGTGTGACGATGTAGTGAAGAACACAAATGTTTGATATGCTGTCTGCTTAATAAGGGATTATTGGTGTATGAGTGATGGGCGTGTGGTGAATTGAGCAGTGCCTGAGACTAGCTGGTACAGTTAGAGGCTGACACTTGAAGATACAGCTCCGCCTTCAACACCATAATCCCAGCCAAGCTCATATCAAAGCTCCAAAACCTAGGACTTGGCTCTCCACTCTGCAACTGGATCCTTGACTTTCTGACCAACAGACCACAGTCAGTAAGAATGAACACCAACACCTCCTCCACAATAGTCCTCAATACCGGTGCCCCGCAAGGCTGCGTACTTAGCCCCCTACTCTACTCCCTGTACACACACGACTGCGTGGCAAAACTTGGTTCCAACTCCATCTACAAGTTTGCTGACGATACGACCATAGTGGGCTGGATCTCGAATAACGACGAGTCCGAATACAGGAGGGAGATAGAGAACCTAGTGGAGTGGCGTAACGACAACAATCTCTCCCTCAATGCCAGCAAAACTAAAGAGCTGGTCATCGACTTCAGGAAGCAAAGTACTGTACACGCCCCTGTCAGCATCAACGGAGCCGAGGTGGAGATGGTGAGCAGTTTCAAATTCCTAGGGGTGCACATCACCAAAAATCTATCCTGGTCCACTCACGTCGACACTATCACCAAGAAAGCACAACAGCGCCTTTACTTCCTCAGGAAACTAAGGAAATTCGGCATGTCCACATTAACCCTTACCAACTTTTACAGATGCACCATAGAAAGCATCCTATCGGGCTGCATCACAGCCTGGTATGGCAACTGCTCGGCCCAGGACCGCAAGGAACTTCAGAGAGTCGTGAATACCGCCCAGTCCATCACACGAACCTGCCTCCCATCCATGGACTCCATCTACACCTCCCGCTGCCGGGGGAAAGCGGGCAGCATAATCAAGGATCCCTCCCACCCGGCTTACTCACTTTTCCAACCTCTTCCATCGGGCAGGAGATTCAGAAGTCTGAGAACACGCACGAACAGACTCAAAAACAGCTTCTTCCCCACTGTCACCAGACTCCTAAATGAGCCTCTTATTGACTGACCTCATTAACACTACACCCTGTATGCTTCAACCGATGCCAATGCTTATGTAGTTACATTGTTTTTCTTGTGTTGCCCTATTATGTATTCTCATGTATTTTCTTGAATTTTGTTTAATTCCCTTTTCTTCCATGTACTGAATGATCTGTTGAGCTGCTTGCAGAAAAATACTTTTCACTGTACCTCGGTACACGTGACAATAAACAAATCCAGTCCAATCCAATATATTCACTGACCTTGGCCACTCATTTGAAGCTATCGAACCTCTTGTAGCACCCCATTGAAGTCCTCAGTGCTTGATTCCTGGTATTGAGCTCAACAGCCATCTGCATCTACTACCTTTTGACCATGTGTCCGCAGGGCCTTCTGCCAACATTCAACTTTTTCCACCCAGGCCTCCAGTGTAGTGTCTGGAAATGTTTGTACCTACTCTATCGCATGCTGTAGCATTCTTTATTGGCTGCCTGGTCAGAGTCACCTCCTTCAAGACTGCTAGATCCAACCTCATATCAAATCAATAACTAGAACTGCTTACAGCTATAGCTGCACTATATAAGTTCCGAGATTGTATGAACCATAATGCACCTCCTCTTTCAAAGGAGCAGGTTAGCTTTAAGCAGTTCTAGTTAGTGCTTTGATGTGAGGACAACAGAGGAAAATTGGTGAAAGTGTTTTCCAAAAAGTACCACAAATATATTAAGGAATGGGTGAAGCTTAAAAAGCATAATTTTAACTGTCTTCACATGCCCAGAGCTGGTGTTGTAAGACTACAGCTTTGAGGTAATTTCTCTACTGTCATAAAATACTTGCCATCAATACAGCCATCAGCACTGCACTGCAGATGACACATAAGCACAACAGAAATTGGTGCTGCACTCAGGCAAAATCTGAACCTAGCTTTTCCCTCGGTTGTCCCACACCCCTCCCAAATAATGGTACATTGCAAAGACAAGTCAATGACAGCTTCCAGTATATTTTCCACAATTTATTCTCAAGCAATGTTGAGTGTTAGACATGCCTGTTATTAATCTAAGTACTGATATAAAAGTGTTTTTTTTGTCACAATGGGCTATTTAAAAAAAAAATAATTTTTATTGAAATTTTTTACAGAAAATATAACAACAAACAATGAAAAGCAACAATAAAAACACCATAGCATTTGTAACATCCCCAAGACCGTATCAACGCATGTATCTCACCCCCCCCCCCCACCCCCCCAAACCCAGTAAACAACAAGAGAACTTAAAAATAAATTAAAATTAAATAAGCAAACATAGTCAATGCCCCTCCCCCCCTTTTCCCCCCCCTCCCCCCGGGTTGCAGCTGCTGCTGACCCAGTACCCTATCGCTGAGCCAGAAAGTCGAGGAAAGGCTGCCAACGCCTAAAGAACCCTTGTACCGATCCTCTCAGGGTAAATTTGACCTTCTCCAGCTTAATAAAACCCGCCATGTCATTGATCCAGGTCTCCACGCTTGGGGGTCTCGCATCCTTCCACTGTAGCAAGATCCTCCGCCGGCTACTAGAGACGCAAAGGCCAAAACACCGGCCTCTCTCGCCTCCTGCACTCCCGGTTCCACCGCAACCCCAAAAATCGCGAGTCCCCAGCCTGGCTTGACCCTGGATCCTACCACCCTCGACACCGTCCTCGCCACCCCCTTCCAGAACTCCTCCAGTGCCGGGCATGCCCAGAACATATGGGCATGGTTCGCTGGACTCCCCGAACACCTGACACACCTGTCTTCGCCCCAAAGAACCTACTCATCCTAGACCCGGATATGTGGGCCCGGTGCAGCACCTTGAATTGGATGAGGCTAAGCCGCGCACATGAGGAGGAAGAGTTAACCCTCTCCAGGGCATCCGCCCATGTCCCATCCTCGATCTGTTCCCCAGTTCCCCCTCCCACTTAGCCTTTAGCTCCTCTACTGGCGCCTCCTCCACCTCCTGCATTACCTTGTAGATATCAGATATCTTCCCATCCCCGACCCAGACCCCCAAAAGCACCCTGTCACTCACCCCCCTCGCGGGAAGCACAGGGAATCCCTCCACCTGCCGGCTAGCAAACACCTTTACCTGCAGGTACCTGAACATGTTCCCCGAGGGGAGCCCAAACTTCTCCTCCAACTCCCCCAGGCTCGCAAACCTCCCATCAATGAACAGGTCCCTCAGCTGTCTGATGCCCGCTCTGTGCCAACCCTGGAACCCCCCATCAATGTTCTCCGGGACGAACCGATGGTTCCCCCTTAACAGTGCCTCCATCGAGCCCCCCACTTCCCCCCCTATGTCGCCTCCACTGCCCCCAGATCTTGAGGGTAGCCGCCACCACCGGACTCGTGGTATATCTCGTAGGAGGGAGCGGCAACGGCGCCGTTAACAGGGCCCCCAGGCTTGTGCCTTCACAGGATGCCATCTCCAACCGTTTCCATGCTGCCCCCTCCCCCTCCATCACCCACTTGCGCACCATCGACACATTGGCCGCCCAATAATACCCCGAGAGATTGGGTAACGCCAGCCCCCCACCATCTCTATCCCACTCCAAGAAGACCCTCCTCACCCTCGGGGTCCCATGCGCCCAAACAAAGCTCATGATGCTGCTAGTTACCCTCCTAAAAAAGGCCCTAGGGATAAAGATGGGCAAACACTGAAAAAGGAACAAGAACCTTGGGAGAATCGTCATTTTGACGGACTGCACTCTATCCGCCAACGATAGTGGCACCATGTCCCACCTTTTGAATTCCTCCTCCATCTGCTCCACAAGCCTGGTAAAATTAAGCTTATGGAGAGTCCCCCAACTCCTGGCCACCTGCACCCCCAGGTATCTGAAACTCTTCACTGCCCTCTTAAACGGGAGCCTCCCAATTCCCTCCTCCTGATCACCCGGGTGCACTACAAATACCTCGCTCTTGCCCAGATTCAACTTATAGCCCGAGAAGCTCCCAAACTCAGCCAACAGCTCCATCACCCCCGGCATTCCCCCCTCTGGGTCCGCCACATACAACAGCAGGTCGTCCGCATACAGCGATGCCCTATGTTCCTCCCCACCCCGCAGCAGGCCCCTCCACCTCCCCGACTCCCTCAGCGCCACAACCAGAGGTTCTATCGCCAGTGCAAAAAGCAAGGGGGACAGGGGGCACCCCTGCCTGGTCCCACGGTAGAGCCTGAAGTACTCTGATCTCCTTCCATTGGTAACTACACTCGCCATCGGGGCCTCGTAGAGCAACCTCACCCATTTGATGAACCCCTCCCCGAATCCGAACCGCTCCTGCACCTCCCACAGGTACCCCCACTCAACTCTATCAAACGCCATCCTGCATCCAGCGCCACCACTATCTCCGTCTCCCCCTCCACCGCCGGCATCATAATAACATTTAACAATCTCCGCACATTCGTGTTAAGCTGTCTTCCCTTGACAAATCCTGTCTGATCCTCGTGTATCACCCCTGGCACACAGTCCTTTATCCTGGTGGCCAGGATCTTCGTCAGCAACTTAGCATCAACATTGAGGAGTGAGATTGGCCTGTATGATCCACACTGCAATGGGTCCTTATCCCGCTTCAGGATCAGAGAGATCAGTGCCCACGACATCGTTGGGGGCAAAGCCCCCCCCCCCTCCCATGCCTCATTGAAGGTTCGCACCAACAGGGGGCCCACCAGATCCGCATACTTTTTATAAAATTCCACCGGGAACCCATCCGGCCCCGGCGCCTTACCTGACTGCATTTGACCAATCCCCCTGACTAGCTCCTCCAACTCTATCGGCGCCCCCAGCCCCTCCACCAGCTCCTCCTGCACCTTTGGGAAGCGTAGCCTGTTCATGAAGCTCTCCATCCCCCCCCCCCCCCCCCCCACCGGTGGCTCTGACCGGTACAGTTCCTCGTAAAAGTCCCTAAAGTCACCTCTGCCCCCTTCTGCACCACATTCCCACCCTTATCTGTCACTCCACCAATTTCCCGAGCTGCATCTCGCCTGCGGAGCTGATGCGCCAACATCCTGCTCGCCTTCTCCCCATACTCGTATACCGCGCCTTGCGCCCTCCTCCACTATGTCTCCGCCTTTCTGGTGGTCAACAAGTCGAACTTGGCCTGAAAACTACGCTGTTCCCCCAGCAACCCCTCCTCCAGGGCCTCCACATACCTCCTATCCACGTCCAGGAGTTCCCCCACCAGTCTCTCCCTCTCCCTCCTTTCCCTATGGGCCCGGATGGAAATCAGCTCCCCCCGGATCACTGCTTTCAGAGCCTCCCAGACCATCCCCACCCGGACCTCCCCCGTGTCGTTAGTCTCAAGATACCCCTCAATACTTCCCCGGACCCTCCTACACACCTCCTCATCAGCCAGCATCCCCACATCCAGGCGCCACAGCGGGCGCTGGTCCCGTGCCTCCCCCATCTCCAAATCGACCCAGTGCGGAGCATGGTCTGAAATTGCTATGGCCGAATACTCGGCATCCTGCACCTTCGGGATCAATCCCCTGCTCAGGACGAAAAAATCTATCGGGAGTAAACCCTCTGCACATGGGAGAAAAAGGAATACTTCCGCGCCCTCGGCCTCCCACACCTCCAGGGATCCACCCCTCCCATCTGGTCCATAAACCCGCTCAGCACCTTGGCCGCCGCCGGCCTCCTACCCATTCTTGAACTGGACCGGTCCAGTGGGGGATCTAGCACCGTGTTAAAGTCTCCCCCCATGATCAGGCCCCCTGCCTCCAGGTCCGGAATGCGGCCCAACATGCGCCTCATAAAGCCAGCATCATCCCAATTCGGGGCATACACATTAACCAGCACCACCTTCTCTCCCTGCAGCCTACCCTTCACCATAATAAATCTGCCCTCCTTGTCAGCCATCACCTCAGACGCCTCGAACGCCACCCTCTTCCCCACCAGAATCGCCACCCCCCCGGTTCTTCGCGTCTCCTGGAGCATAGCCACGTCCGCCTTCAGCCCCTTCAAATGAGAAAATACCCTAGCCCACTTAACCGTCCCATTCAGCCCCCTCACGTTCCAGGTGAGCAGCTGGATCAGAGGGCACCCCCCCCCCCCCCCCCCCCCCCGCCGACCAGCCATAGCTCATCGGCTGCTTGCCCCAGGCCAGCACACCCGCCCGACCCGTTCCCCATGACGATACCGCCTCCCCTCTACCCCCCCGGCCCACACCAGCTCTCTCCTGGCCCTTCCAGCAGCAACCCGGTATTCCCCCCCAAACCCCCCCCCCCCCGGCTGGGACCCATCCTAGCCGCGACACACCCTCCATGGTACTTCCGTGAATCAGCTGACTTCTGCTGACCCCGGCAACTCCTGTCAAAACCCGGCCCCTCCCGACATGGGGTCATCCCCCTCCTGCCACACCTCCTTGGCACCGCTTCAGCGCGGGAAAAAACCAGTAGAGGCCACGCCCCCACCGCCAGCTCCACCCCCCCGCGCTTTCACACTGCCCCACCCCACCCTTCTGACGCAGCTCCCCAAATTCCAGCTCCACCCCATCCCCCAGCCCTGTACAGAGGAAAAAAAAACAAACCCCCAACATTCCCCACATAACACGAAACCATACCCAACAGATCCACCCGGAAACAGAGCAAAAACCAGCATAGAAAACACATGTCAAAATTACAAAAACAGCAACAGCAACAACCGTAGTGCACCGGACCCCGCAGCCCCCAGACCCTAGTTCGTGTCCAGCTTCTCCGCCTGCACAAAGGCCCACGCCTCCTCCGGGGACTCGAAGTAGTGGTGCAGGTCCTTATATGTCACCCACAGACACGCAGGCTGCAGCATTCCAAATTTGACCTGCTTGGCATGCAGCACCGCCTTCGTCCGGTTGAACCCGGCCCGCCGCTTAGCCACCTCTGCACTCCAGTCCTGGTAGATTCGCACTACCGAATTCTCCCACTTGCTGCTCCTCTCATTCTTGGCCCTGCAAATGCACCTGTTACAGGTATGCTCACTGCTAAACATGTGTGTGACTATGTACTGACCTCCCATAGGTTACATGGCAATAGACAATGATTTGAAGCATCCCCATCATCTGACCTGAGGCAAGGTCTTGTCCCCCCATGCAGCTTCACACATGATCAACAAACTGCTTTCTCCGCTGCCATGGTACATGAGCTAATTCTGCTTCACAAATTTAAAAAATATTCTGACTGGCCAGTTAATGAAATCGTGAGTAACAGAACAATTAAAATTTTTCACAGAAACAAAAAAAATGTTCATAAAGATAAAATACTGACTTCACCATCACTTTCATCTCAATGCGTGTGTGGGTCAGGGGCACTTAGGGGCAATTCCAACTGAAGATCTCTCCTCAGCCCCCAGCTCAGTGTCATTTATTTTGGGCACGACTTTACGGCCACGCTGCGTCCAAAAAGCAGCTTGCTGCAGTGCAGCGTGGCTGATAGAAGCTGGGAGACTCTGCTCTCGGGGTCTACCCGGCTTGCCACGAGGTCCACAGAGATTTGAAGATGTAATAGTCTGCAAGAATTAACATCCTGGAGTCGTTGAAGCCACCAATGAGTCTTAGATTTCATGGAAATGTGGACAGCAACAGGCATGTGTTTAAACAATTTAATCTGTTTGTTACTGCAGTAAATTTAGACGAACAATCAGATTTGCGTAGGTTAGCGGTGCTCCTAACAGCGGCAGGGCCCGAAGCAATTGCTGCGTTTAATACATTTAAATTTGCAAATGATGAAGATAGCAAAAATTTTAACGAAGTAATTTGAAGATTTGATGCACATTGCACCCTCAGAAAGAATGAATTTCATGAACGCTATGTGTTTAGATCACGTTTAGATCACGTTTACAAAGACAGAAGAGTCCAAAGATCATTTCATCACTGGTTTAAAGTCAAAAGCTAAAACCTGTAATTTTTCTGCAGTGGAATCTTCCATGATTCGGGACCAGATTGTGTTTGGTGTGAATGAAAATAAGCTGAGGGAACAGTTGCTGAGGGAATGGGAGCTGTCTTTGGAATAAACAGTTAAGCCTTGGCTGGCTCATGAGCTCGCAGCACAGCATTCTAAAATGTTTCTCTGTAATGGTGGCATCACCTTGGAGGAGAACACCATTGCAGCGTTGCTGCCATTTTCCCAAAAAGGTGAGAAACGTCCAAAAACAGAGGGGAAAGTTCCTGCAGCTCCTCGCATATCAACAAACATGTAAAAGATCAGAACAAAGTATTTCTGTGTAAAAGACATGGTCAAAGGCATAAATTAAGGCAATGTCCAGCGTTTTGCAAGTTTTCTTCCAGATGTAAAGGATAAAATCACTTTGCTCAGAATTGTTACTCAAATCTCAATGGCAGCTGAGTCAGCACAGTGGAAGACATGGGGCTGGATTCTCTGATTCTGAGACTAAGTGCTGACACCAGCGTGGTAACGGTGGTGTTTTACCACCAGAAAATCTGCACAAAACCACCACTGATCCTCCATCTGGTGGGGGACTACCAAGGCACGCGACCGGCAACATGGCGTCGGTCGTGCGCCGACCCGGCCTGCCAAATATTAATCCCCTTTGGCCAGGCCTCCACCCCCAGACCACCACCCACCACTGCCCCCAGCCCCCGCTAAAGCCCCCCTGCCCACGGATCGGCTTCCCGCCCAACTGTGGCAGTGTTGGGCGTAGTCCGCAGCCGCCATGCCGGGTTCCCAAAAATAAATACCGCACACGACCGACGCCGTCAGGAAATCGGCCCATCGGGGGCAGAGCATCGGGGAGGAGGGCCTCTGATAACGTCCTGAGGCTGTCCCGATGGCATATGCCGTTTTGGAGGGGGCGGAGCATCGCAAAAGTGGTGCCGCCCCCGATATCGGCGCCAATGGGGATTCTCCGGCTGATCGCCGAACGCGATTTTGGCGTCAGAGACTGGAGAATCCCGCCCATAGTCTCCAGTGATGAAACATCATTGTTTGTTGGACTAATAGCGGGAAATAATCATTTTTTGGAGACATCAAAACATTATCCAGCACTTGCAAAAGGCAAATTGATATTTAAAAACTATTAGTAGTGGAATTGCTGAAGATGTAAATCTGCATGTCAATCTTATTTCTGCCCTACCACCTGTATCAGATATGAAACCACAAGTTATGAAGAATATAAACGAATCGTCCAATGGAGAAAATACTATGGTATGTGTGAGATAAAAAAATGGTGATACTCGTATAGGCATGGATCCCAAAGATATTAACGAAAAAAAGTGTACATATTGTATAACAATCATTACAGAAAGCAATGGACAGCCAATCTGATCCATATCTCACACTATTGAGTTACAGTCACATGGTAGAGTTTTGAGCATGATACCAGCAGAGTTACTCATGAATAAAAGATTGCGTGCCACACTTCCATATTTGGCAAAGAAGCAGGAGAATGCAGTGGTACTGCAGGAAATACAAAACATTAAAGCAAAACAAAAGCAGTTCTACAATAGTGTTGAGAACTTTACCACCTCTGAGTCGTGATGACATTGTGAGAGTAGAAGATTCAGGCAATTGGCCGAGAAAAGCTATTGTACTTGAAGAAGTAGCACCTCGTTCCAACAATGTTTCCTCGGTCTAACTATCTTCAACTGCTTCATCAATGATCTGTCTTCCATCATAAGGTCAGAAGTGGGGATGTTTGCGGATGACTGCACAATGTTCAGTAATTCCATGAAATGATTTTCTCCGGTGGATGGTACGATGACATTAATGCATATCTCTGTTAAAATTAAGAGTTTTTTATTGGACGTGGGCATTGTTGGTTGGACCAGCATTTATTACTCTTGAAACTGTGGTGGTGACCTTTGGCAGTTTGTGTGCTGTGGGTACGTTTGCAGTGCTGTTAGGAAGGGAATTCCAAGATTTTGACCCAGCGACAGTGAAGGAATGTTCATACAGTTCCAAGTCAGGATGATAAATGTTTTGGGGGAAACTTCTTTTTTATTCATTCGTCACTGACTGGATTAGCGTTTATTGCCCAGCCCTGATTGCCCTCAAACTGAGTGTCTTGCTCGGCCATTCCAGAGGGCATTTAAGAGTCAACTATTTTGCTGTGGATCTGGAGTCACATGTAGACCAGACCAGGTAAGGATGGAAGATTTCCTTCCCTAAAGGACATTCATGATTCAGATAAGTTTTTACGACAATCGTTTCACTGGGCTTTTAATTCCAGATTTTTATTGAATTCAAATTTCACCATCAAAGCAGTATCCTGGGTCTCTGGATTACTAGTCCAGTGAAAATACCACTGCACCCCCACTACCGCCTCCCTAGGTGATAGCATGCATCTGCTGCCCTTGTCTTCCAGCTGGTAGAGGTGGCGGGTTTGGAAGGTGCTGTTGGAGGGGCCTCAGTAAGTTGCTGCGGTGCACCTTGTAGATGGTACACATAACTGCTACTGTGTGTCAGTGGTGGAGGGAGTAAATGTTTAAGGTGGTGGATGGGCTGCCAGTCAACAAGGCTGTTTTTTCATGGATAATATCCAGCTGGACTCATCCAGGCAAGCGGAGAGCATATATCATACTCTTGACTTGAGCCTTAGGACAAGCTTTGAGGAGTTAGGACGTGAGTTGCACATGGCAGACTTCCCAGTTCTCTTGGGAATATGTTAATAAATTAGGTCAAATGAATAAATAAAGGAATATTGCATGGTATTTGCATTGTGCTACGCCTTCAAATTCCAAATTCCTAATTGGGTATTGTAATGACTATATAACATGAACTCTTGACATCAAATTATGGTGCATATGTGACCATTTGTATACATTTCTGCAGCATGTGTGTAGTGAAGTATAGCAGAGTATTTGCAGCATTCATACTAGAAGTTCCCATTGTTTGAAGAAGGAGAAAATTGGTAAATATAAAATAAATGCACTAAGCATGATTAACCTTAGTGCATGATACTAAACAGTTTGGGCTTAGTCTTGCTGGAGTTTAGAAGGAGGAGATGGGATCTAATCGAGGTGTATAAAATACTAAATGGGGTTGATAAAGTAAGCATAGACCAAAGGTTTCCCCTTGTGAGGCAATCTAGAACAAGAGGTCACAAATATAGGTTGTGAGGCGGTAGATTTCGAACTGAGATGAGGAGGAACTACTTCTTGGAGAGGATGGTGAATTTGTGAAACTTGTTGCCCCATAGTGCAGTGGAATCTGAATCCTTAAATGGTTTCAACTAGGAGATAGATATATTTCTGATTTTAGAAATGGGTTAAAGGGATATGGGCAACAGGTAGGGAGGTGGAATAGAGGCCAGGATGAGATCAGCCATGATCTGATTGAATGGCAGCACAGGCTCGAAGGGCTGAATTGCCTAATTGCTCCTAATTCCTATGTTTCTATGTAAGCATTGAATCAAAAGCTACAAAGATTTCTCCTTCCAGCCATGTTCAATGAGAATAAGTGAACATGGAGTAAAACAACACTAGACTCAGCTGTGATGCTTCACAGTTCCAGGGTCCCAGGTTCGATTCCCGGCTTGGGTCACTGTCTGCACGTTCTCCTCGTGTGTGCGTGGGTTTCCTCCAGGTGCTCTGGTTTCCTCCCACAGTCCAAAGATGTGCAGGTTAGGTGGATTGGCCGTGCTAAATTGCCCTTAGTGTCCAAAATTGCCCTTAGTGTTGGGTGGGGTTTGTAGCCACCGAAGTCGGCCATTTCCCTAAATACAAAATGGAGGAACGCAAAGCATACAGGTTAAAATGGACAATGTTTGCAGCCCCAGCAGGCTGCACCTAGCAGGTGTGGATTCTGTCTGCTAAGAAAGCAGACAGCACCGAAACGAACGTTCCGCATACTAATGAGGCAATCACCGGGATAATTAGCATGTTCATGGAACGATTCCAGATACAATGGACACAAATGGGGAAGCAACTGCAACATTGTAAAGGATACCAGACACTCAGGCACCAACAGGGTTCGAAAACAAAGAGCCTGAGAGCCCGCCCAGTAGCTAAGGAACAGCCTCAGTATTGGGGGGATTCAAACATATTGATTGGGAAGAGACCCAATCGATTCCAAGCAGGTAAGGGAGTCCGCCCAAAGGGGCACGGATCCCTGGGACCTATAAAAGACAGGTCCCACACATGGTTCAGTCTTCTCGTCCAGCCCTCCTCTCTCTTTGACCAGCACTCCTCCGTGGACCAGCACCTCGACCAGCTTTTGCCAAGAAGACCCTGAAGGAGAGAGAGAGAGGTTCGGACAGCAGCCGCCAGCAGGTAAGTGTCTCACAACGATCGCTACCAGAGATAGACACTCCTGACCCCTTTTAACTTATACCAACCTGAAGTCTGCAGACCAGAGCAGAGCAAGAAGCCTTGTTCCCTGACCCGGCAGTTCCTTCGAGATAAGTATGTTTATTTAGCGGTAGGAATAGCTTAATCCTTTTAGCGTGTGCATGGGTAGTTTTTATAATTGTATTATAATAAACTCAGTTGTTTGAACTTACTAATTGGTGTATGGTTTTATTGCTTTGAACTTCACCTTGAACTTGTGGCGGTATCTTAACGATACCTGGCGACTCCAGAGCTAAGTAAAGAAACAGAGCCAAATTGAGTGTTAAGCACACTCACCGAGAACGACCAACAGGTTGCTGGGTTATGGGGATAGGGTGGAAGTATGGGCTTGGGTAGGGTGCTCTTTCCAAGAGCCAGTGCAGACTCGATGGGCCAAATGGCCTCCTTCTGCACTGTAGATTCTATGATTCCTCCAAGCCCACAGTCAAATAAACGGCTGATACTCAGTGTCTTGATAGAAACATGAAGAACGGCCATTTGAGATGACTCCTTGTACTCTTGGAATTCAAATGCAAGTTCTAGCCTTCGGGGAACGAAAAAGCGAAGTATATTAAAATAGGAAAATAAATTCAGTAGAAAAGTCTGAAGTTCAGAGCTCTGAAATAGATTGACAGCAATCATAAATGCTGTCAATTTCCCCACTAGTTTACAAGATTTCCAAAACACCGAGAGGGCAATATTTGTGCTTCTGGTACATTGCGCATCAGAAGCACACAAGAAGTTGAATGTGAGCATGCTGGATTTTCTATCCATTATGGAAGACAGGTTAGGCTGGCTGTGATCACAACACTCAACACTCCTATATATACTCCCAGAAGTGTTGCTCTACCCTAGGTGTGGCAAAGTGTGAGACTTATTGTAAAATTATCGACATGCATATGCAGTAACAAGGATGGAAAGTGAACACAATTTGTAAGCACATCAGACAGTTATCTTGTACATCTGGAGGCTTTGGAGAGAGTACAGAAAAGGTTCACCAGGATGTTGCCTGGTATGGAGGATATTAGCTATGTGGAGAGATTAAATAAACAGGGATTGTTCTCCCTAGAGAGACGGAGGCTGAGGAGCGACCTGATAGAAGTGTATGAATTTAGGGGTATATGTCTTCATGTGGCCAACAATAGGATTTGTTGAACCTGTGTCACAGCCATATGAAAATCATTGACAACTTATCAGGAATGAACTGTTTTTCCCAGGGCGGAAATGTCAATTACAAGGGGGTACAGGTTCAAGGTGAGGGGGGGAAAGGTTCAGTGGAGATGTGCGGGGGAAGTTTTTTACACAGAAGGTGGTGGTGGTCTGGAATGCAATGCCAAGTGAGGTGGTTGAGGCAGACATGTTAGCGATGTTTAAGACTTATCTGGATAGGCACATGAACAGACGGGGTATAGAAGGATACAGGCGATTGGTCCAGATAGGATATGTGATCGGTGCATGCTTGGAGGGCCGAAGGGCCTGTTCCTGTGCTGTATTTTTCTTTGTTCTTTGTACGTACAAAATAACAATTTTCATTGCATCTCAGCCAGTCTGTCACTATTTTCTCAGTTCAGTCAAAGGGTTTTGACCCAGAAGATTAACTTGATTTTTGTCTTTTCAGATGCAGACACACCTGTTCAGCATAAACAGCATATCTGTTCTTAATTTGCATCAGCCTTTTTTCCCCTTTTTATATCTTTTCATCACTGACGTTTCAATTCCTCTTCTAAACTGGGTCCAGAACTTAATAAATAAGCTGGACAGTAGCCAACTCACAGGAAGACCTGATTTGCTCAGAATCTCTCACTCACCACTCCTAACAAAGCACTAGTTACAAAATGAACAGTGGAGTGTTTGACTGGCCAATTAAGTGTGCTGTATTTAGAGAAGTTCAATCCACAGGCCAAGTAGATCTGACAAGATATTGCCACATTTCACTTTCCCTATTCTCAACACATACACATATGTTAGAAGTCAATTCAGAAGTTAGCCTAAAGTCACGACACAGTGATGTCTTGCACTTCTCGTTCCCTCTCATCTCCTTCCTACGTTGCTGCAGAAAGGTTAACCATTGTGAAGGCATTTGTACTATTGGATGGTGTTTCATTATCGCACATGACAAATTTGCTTACTGAGCAAATGTGCTTTCTCAACTCAAAGTTTTTTTTAAATTTAGAGTACCCTATTATTTTTTTTCCAATTAAGGGGCAATTTAGCATGGCCAATTCACCTACCATGCACATCTTTGAGTTGTGGGGGTGAAACCCACACAGACACGGGGAAAACGTGTAAACTCCACACAGACAGTGACCTGGGGTCGGGATCGAATCTGGGTCCCCAGCACCGCAGCCAGCAGTGCTAACCACTTTGCCACCGTGCAACCCTTCTCAACTCAAAGTTAACTGCAGAAAAACAGCTTTTTTCTGGACTATCAGTATGCAGAAATTCAAGCCCATTTATTAGTCTCACGGCATGAATTTGGGATTATTTGTGCCTCTCTTGGGTGCTTTGAAGTATTCTCAGAACTGCAAAATGGCGTCCCTTTCACTTTTTTTAAAAACGCATTTTATTCCAACTTGTATCAAAGTAGGTTACAGCAAATAAACACCCTGAGAAATATTCTTCCCAACAATCAACTATACAGTTTGTACAGATTTTTCTCCTTTTCACACCCCCTCCCCATTACCCCCCCCCCCCCCCCCCCCCCCCAACCCACTGGCCTGCGACGAACAGCTCCTCAAACACGGTCACAAACATCCCCGACCTTTTCTCAAACTCCCCTGCTGTGCCCCTTAACTCATACTTTATCATCTCTAACAGCAGGAAGTCATACAGGTCACCCAACCATGCTGCTATCCCCCGGTGGCAATGCCGACTGCCACTCCAGCAAAATTCGTTGCCATGCAATCAGAGAGGCGAAGGCCAAAACATCGGCCTTCCTCCTCTCCATGAGCTCTGGCTTCTCTGAAACCCCAGATATTGACAGCAAAGGGTTCGGGTCCATTCCCTCCTCCACTATCCTGGCTAAGACCACCCAGAACCTTCTCAATTTTTCACAACCCCAAAATATGTGTGCATGATTCGCTGACCCCCCCCCCCCCCCCCACACCTCTCAAACTCATCTGCTACCCCCTGAAAGAACCCACTCATTCTCGCTTGAGTCACATACACCCTGTGCACCACCTTAAACTGTATAAGGCTCATCCTTGCACAAGAGGAGGTCCCGTTTACCCTTCGCAGTGCCTCACACCATGCTCCCCAATTGATCTCCATTCCCAACTCCGCTTCCCATTTCTCCTTGATCTTCACCACCCGCTCGCCTCCCTGCTCCCCCAGCCACTTATATATATCCCCAATTCTTCCCTCCCCTTCCACATCCAGAAGCAGCAGCCGCCCCAGCAGGTGTATCCCGGAAATCTAGGGAACCCCTTCCAGACCTTTCGTGCAAAGTCCCTAACCTGTAGATACCTGAACTCACTACCCCTTGGCAGCTCTACCCTCTCCCTTAGCTCCTCCAGACTGGCGAACCCTTCCTCCAAATGCAAATCCCTCACCTTGACCAGACCCTCTTGACCAGACCACCTCTTGTATACACTATCCATCCCCCCAGCTTAAACCCATGATTCTCACACAGCAGCATTAGCAGTGACATCCCTTTCACCCTAAAATGCCTCCTCAGCTGATTCCATAGCTTCACCATGGACTGCACCACTGGGCTCCCTGAATACCAACTCAGAGCCATTGGCAACACTGCCGTCACCATAGCCCACAAACTCGACCCCTTACAAGATTCTTCCTCCATCCTAACCCACTCTACCTCTTCTCCTTCCCACCACCGCCGCATCGTGTCCACATTCGCCGCCCAATAATAATGAAGAAAGTTTGGCAATGCCAACCACCCCTGCTACCTCTGCCTCTGTAGCAGGGTCCTCCCCACCCTCGGCACCTTCCCCGTCCATACAAAGTCAGAGATGATTGTGTCCACCTTCCAATAAAGGCCTTTGGTATAAAGATCGGGAGAGCCTGAAAGATAAACAAGAACCTCGGCAGAATATTCATTTTCACCACTTGGACCCTCCCCGCCAACGTTAAGTGCAGTGTATCCCACCTCTTAAGATCCTCCCTGGCCTCCTCCACCAGCTTTGTTAAATTCCACTTATGGTGTCTCGTCCATTCCCTCGCTACCTGAATCCCTAAGTACCTAAACCTATTACTCTCTACCGTAAATGGCATCCCCCCTAAATTAGGCCGCTGTGCCAGCTCATTCACCGGGAATACTTCGCTTTTCCCTACATTCAGCTTGTATCCCGAGAACCCTCCAAACTTCCCCAACAGGCCAATAATCCTTCCCATGCTCACCAACGGATCCGAAACATAGAGCAAGAGGTCATCAGCACAGAGTGACACCCGATGCTCCCTCTGTCCCCTCATTATCACCCGCCACTCTGCCGAATCCCTGAGAGCCATCGCCAATGGCTCTATGGCCAGCGCAAACATCAGCGGCGAATGCGGGCACCCCTGTCTCGTACCCCTGTGTAAGTCAAAGCTTCGTGAGCTCATATCGTTCGCCCTCACCCTCACTCTTGGCACCACATACAGCAACCGCTCCCATGCCACAAATCTCAGCTCAAACCCAAACCTTCCCAAAACTTCGAACAAGTACCGCCACTCCACCCGATCAAATGCTTTCTCCGCGTCCATGGACACCACCACCTCCGGTACCAGAGCTCTCGACGGATTCAACACCACATTCAACAGCTGCCTTATATTACTCATGATCTGCCTGCCCTTTATGAAGCCTGTTTAATCTTCTGCAACCACCCCCGGGCACAATCCTCCATCCTCCCCGCCAACAACTTAGTCAATACTTTCACATCCGTGTTCAATAGTGATATGGGTCTATACGACCCACGTTCCACCGGATCCTTCCCTTTTTTTGTAATTAGTGTGATTACTGCCTGCCTCATCGTCTCCGGCAACTCCCCCTTCTCCAGTGCTTTATTAAACACCCCTAACAGATGTGGTGCCAGGTCTGCCGCAAATTCCCGATAAAATTCTGCTGGGTGCACATCAGGCCCAGGGGCCTTCCCCGACTTCATACCCCTGATACTATCCAGCACCTCCCGCAGCCCCAGGGGCACCTCCAACACCTGCCTCCACCTGGGGAAATTCCAGCTCATCCAGAAACCACCCCATGTCCCCCTCCTCTCCACCTGGGTCTGCCTCATAAAGTCCCTGGTAATACTCTCTAAATGCCTCATTTATATTCCCTGGCTCTTGTGGTGATATGCATCACTGTAAATATACAAGGGGTTAATGTAGATACACTAAGACCAGATAAACACTAGAGGGAGCACCAGAGACATCATGATACACAGACAGTCAACCAATAGGTCAGTAAGATAGGACACGACCAATGGGCAGTCAAGACAAACACAGAGGTGACACTACCACAAGGGGGCTACCCATATATAAAGACACAGCACACATGATCTTTCTCTTTCCAGTGGAGACACTTAGTGAGTACACACAGGGTTGATTGAACACATCACACCCACCACGTGGATTGTAGCAGACTGGTTGGTTAGTCTGAGTAGCTATAGCAGGATTAACAGGAGAGTCGAATCCAAGTAGGGGAATCGTTAACAGTTCAATAAATGTGTCAAAGCTATCTCCAGGTCTGAATCTTCCTTTGTCAGAGTGCACATCAAGGAAGCAGCTTATGCTACGTCAGGAGCATAACAAAACAGCTCTGACCCCACATCCCCAGCCCTAGTCCATATCTTCAATATTTCCCTGGACGCAGCCTGCCTCCGCAGCTGGTGCACCAGCATGCGGCTTGCCTTCTCCCCATACTCGTATTGCATCTCTCTTGCCCTACGCAGTTGCCCTACCGCCCTCCCCGTTGTCAGCCTGCCAAATTGCCCCTGCAACTTTTTCTTCCTCGCCAATCCCTCCACGGTGGGCACCCTCGAATATTCCCTGTCAACCTCCACTCCCTCGCTCACTAGATGGTCATGTTCCACCCTCCTTTCCTTATTCGCACAAACTGTAAATGAGATAATTTCTCCCCAGACCACTGCCTTCAGTGCTTCCCAAAAAATGCCCACCGACACCTCCCCATTCTGATTGAACTCCACAAAATCCCTAATCGCCAACCGCACCTTATCACAAAAACCTCCATCCGCCAACGTCCCCGAGTCAAATCTCCACCCCGGCCTCTGCTCTCGTCCCGTACTGAACCGAATATCTAGCTAGTGGGGTGCATGGTCCAAGATAACTATTCCCGCATACTCTGCCCCCTCCACCCCAACCAAAATCTCCCGACTCACTACAAAGTAATTAATTCTCGAATACACCTTATAGACGTGTTAAAGAAGAAATACTCCCTTCCCCCTGGGTCCTGAAAGCACCATGGATCCACCATACCCATCCTTTCCATAAACCCCCCCAGCTCCCTTGCCATTCGTACCCTACCCATCGACCTGGGGCTCGATCTATCCACACTTGGCTCCAGGACACAGTTAAAATCTCCTCCCATGATCAACTGGTACGTGGCCAAATCCGGGATTGCTGCCAGCAACCCCCTCATAAAACCCATGTCATCCCAATTTGGGCAGACACATTTACCAACACTATCGGTGCTCCTTCCAATACCCCACTCACAATCACATATCTCCCACCTGGATCCCTCACCTCCTTCGCACTCAAGAATCCCATTTTTTTGCTCATTAAAATCGCAAAACCCCATGATTTCAAATCAAACACCGAGTGAAAAACCTGCCCGAGCCACCCCTTCCTTAACCTAACCTGGTCCTTCAGACGGAGGTGTGCCTCCTTCAAAAAGACAACCCCCGCTTTCAAGCTCCTGCGGTGCGCGAACACCCGCAACCTTTTAACCGGCCCATTCAGTCCCCGGACATTCCACTTTACCAACCTTACCGGAGGCTTGCACCTCCAATCCCCTCTAACGTCCGACATCTTCCCCACTTAACTCCTGCCCCTTTAATTCCACCCTATACCTAGCCCATCCCAGATGGCCCCTTTCTTCGCCCTTTACCCCCCCCCCCCCCCCCCCGCTTTTCCCCTTCTTCCCCCCCCACTTCCTCCCCTCCCCCACCGGCCACCCCTCTTGGCCTTCTCCCCCACTACCTCACTTCCGTTCACCAGCATAACCCGCTAGCACGGCTGCCCCTGCCCAAAGGCACATCCTAATGACCTCCCCCTCCCTCTCCACCCCCCTCCACACCCCCAGCCCCCCCACTCCTCAGCTCAAAGAAGATGGCCTCTTGCTGGCCTTACCCTCCCCCACCCAAACAAGGACTCCTCCTGAACTCCAGGTAGCCTTCTCCAAAAGCAAACAAACGGATGTGAAACACAAACAGTCTCATAAAACAGGAGGGCGGATAGGATCATCCATCCCCACATAAACCTTTCACCCCTACAACTCCTTACAATCTCAACATTGAACAGAACCCCCCCTACCCCCACAAAGAAAGGCAAAAATCCCACAATCCACTTCAAACATGCTCCCGACCATTACATAGTGCCAGCACCCTGGTTCCCTAGCATTGTTCACTCAGTTGTACCCCAGTTTATGCTACTTAATGAAGTCTTCGGCCGCTTCTGGAGGTCTCAAAATAATAATCACGGCCTCCGAACGTCACCCATAATTTCGCCGGGTAGAGCACCCCAAACCTGATCTGCCGCCGGTACAGCACCGCCCTGACGTTGTTGAAACCTGTCCGCCGTTTTGCCAACTCGGCTCAGATGTCCTGATAAATCCATCCATTATTTCCCTCCCAGCCGCTGCTACGCTTCTCCCTGGCCCACCGTAGAATTTTCTCTTGCTTCACAAATTTATGGAGTCTCACGATCACCGCCCGCAGTAGCTCCCCAGCTCTAGGCTTTTGCCTCAGAGACGTATGCACTCGGTCCACTTCAGGAGCCTTATCTAGCACCCCTTCTGCCACCAGTCCCGCCAGCATCTTCAAGACGTACCTCGTGGCACTCACACCTTCCACTCCTTCAGGCAGGCCCACTATTCGCAGGCTCTGTCTTCTCGAGGTATTCTCCTGTTCCTCAATCTTCGCCCCCCGCAGCTTTTTACAAAGGTCTCCTTGGAGCCCCACCTCCGCCTCCAGAGCTACCTACCACACGATCGCTGTGGTCCGCGATCACTCCTTCAATCTCCCGAATTTGTGACCCCTGCGCCTCCAAACACCTCTCCATCTGGTCCAAACTACTCTTCAGGGCAATAGCCTTTGCATGTAATTCATGCATTTCTTTCCTCTGTTTATGGAAATCCTCCTTGATAAAAGACATCAGTTCCTGTATCTGGGATCTTACAGCTTGCCCCTCCCCCGCCTGCATGCTGGAAGAGACTGTCTGTGAAGCACAGGACTGTTTCAATGTTCTAGCCAAACCTCTCACTGTTTTCTGCCGAGTCCGTTGATCAGAAGGCATCCCATTCCAGGGGTAAACTACTCCTTGAACATTCACCTACGCCTTTTCATCAAACTTCCACCCGGATCTGGGTAAAAAGAGCCATTTTCTGTGACTTTGAATTATTAACACAGTTCTCAAATGAATTTGACTCTCTGCTAATCTAACTGTAGTAACTCAGTCTAACTGTACCAGCTTGCTCTCAGCCACGTGCTGGGGTGTAATGCTGCTGATCAACTCTGTCTAACTCTCTAGATGTCTGTCTGTGGAAAGAGGCAGGGTGTGAGTGCCTCATCCCTTCTGTAGTGTTTATGTTATGTCCCATTGTGGTGATGCCACCTCTGAGTGTCCTGACTGCCCATTGGTTGTGTCCTATTCTGAGTGTTCATTGGTTGCATGTTTGCATATCATGACAACCTTGAGCAACTCTGGGCCTCAAAATGTGTGGCTTTGGACTGCATCATCTCAGCATGAATGGCATCAGTCTAGACTGGCTGGCTGACGGTAGCAGCAAGGGCACTGGCAGAGTGGCAGAGTGGCAGGGATGGGAGGAAGAATGCTGTTTTCCTGAGAGCTGACAACAGGCTTGTGCTCACTGGATCCACTGCCACTCTCCAGGATGGCCCCTCAGCAATCCTATTAACCTGCTTGAGAACACATTGATGCAACACCCTGCAAAGCCCTTTGCACATTGAAATCCACAGCCACGATGAAGCAGTTTGAGAATACATGGTGGCAAAATGACCTTACATGACAGAAATCAGAATGTGCACTGCAGCACACAGATATTTTTGCGAAAGCGTTAGTGCTCTGATGAAAGTTAAGACTTCAGCTATAGAGCACCAAACTTGCTTGGGTCCAAAAGTGTACTGATGGGGTTAGTGAGCAGTTTGAGCTGGAATGGATGGGCTCCAAAATGTGTTTAAAGCCTTGCTCCAGTCTCGTGCTGGACGCCATTGAGCACAGGTGTTCTAACAGGTTTCCTAATGCATGAAGCATTTCACTATGCTTACCGTCAGCCTTTTCCCATCGTGCCACTTTGTCCTCCGATGAGCAGGCACTAGCTAGCACCATCCTTGCTCCCTGCCCTGGATGCAGGCCACTCTTTTAGTTTCTCACATATGGATTCTGGGCACAATTTAACCAAAAGATTTCTGAGAGTCATTTTGGTCGGGTTTGGCGGGGTGTTTCCTACCAGACCTTTGGGTGAGACCACACTGGTATACACTCACACTTAGGGTGTGATATACTGGCCACGCCCCCCTGGAATCGGAGCAGGACACGGCTGGTAGATCCCAGGAGAGGCGTCCCCCTGCATTCCCGACGGCTGTTAAGCCTGGTGACATCTATCCAGGTCTCGTGAGACGGCGCAACATGGGCGAGATCCTGTCTTGTACGGCTAAGTAAGTTTAAGAGCCCACTTAGCCATGCTCGTGCTGGATCTAACAGCCACCCGGGATTTACCGGCCTCATTGATGAGATCCCAGCTGTGCGCCATTCAGTACTGGTCCCCATAAATGGGGATGAGGTGGAACGGTACCTGGGCGGGGTCTCCAAGGTGATTGGAGGCACCCAAGTGGTTGGCCTCCATGCAGGGTGGCACCCTGGCATGACTGATGCCACCCGGGCACTTTGGCACTACCAGCCTGATACTCTGGCACTGCCATCTCGGCACCCTGGAACTGTCACCCGGGTGCCAGGCTGGCACTAACAGGATTACCAAGTGGCACTGCCAGGCTGGCAAGGGTACTGCCATGGTGTAAAGCTGGCAGTGCCAAGGTACCAGGCTGGCATTTTGCCCGCACTGGGTTCGGGCGGGGAGGTGCCTATCCATGTGAGGTGGGGTGCGAAGGAGCTCGATGATGCCCTTATAGGTGAGCAGGGGTGTTGGAGGGGTACAGGGGTTGCACCGGGGGATTGAGAGACCGGGACACCATTTCAGAATGGCATCCTGATCTCTTCCTGTACAGTGGAGCTCCACTCGCCAGAGCTCCTCAGGGCAGGAAATTATGTTGAGTGCGTCCTCGTGAGGGGCAGGGGGGAAAGGGGGGGGAAGGGGTGGGGGGGAAGGCATTCCTGCTGCGGCACTAAAAAAAACACAGCTGATCCCTCCCAGAACGGACTCCTTTCTGTTTGGTTAGAACGTGGCCAGAGTCATTTTTGGGGCCTTGGGGAGTTTCTCCCTGGTCGAGCCCACACATACAAATATTTACACCATTCGGGAGCTGAACTCGCTGGCAAGATCGACTGCTCAGAGACCGGGCCGCTATTTTGAATGGGTGTCCCAATCTGTGTGTGAGCTTGCGGGTCCCCCTCACCACCCCACTCACAGGCAATGTCACCCACCACACACATGAGGTTTACCTCCCCCCCCCCCAAAATGAGGGCACCCTGCTATGGGGTCGCTGAGGGCATTTCAGACATTCCCACCCCCTCTTTTGGGCGCACCCTTTCAGAACCCCTACCCTCCACCCACCCCCAATTTTTATCAGTCCCCTTAAAACCCACACCCCCCCCCCCCCCCCCCCCCCCCCCCCCCCCATCTTTCAGAATCCCTCGTGCCCTCTTTCATGGGCATAGCCCATACTAGCCTAGGAAGTGACACCGGGCACCCTGACAATGCCTGGGTGACGGTGCCAAGGTGTCAGGCTGTCTGGGTTCCAGAGGGTGAGTCAGAGTGCCACCCTACCCTGTCCCTGATCACCCCAGGGTCTCTAATGGGTTGGGAGGCCCTCCCGCCGGTGCCATTACGTCTGCCCCACGTTTGTGTGGACCAGTACTAAATGGTACCCGGTCGAGGCCTCGCTGTGGAGGCCATTAGTTCCCGGGTGCTGGGAGAATCCGGCACAAGCATATTTAAAAGAGCCATTGAATATGCTGATCCGGATCTCAGCTAGCGCGGGCGAGATCCAAATTGTGACGCTCGCGAGGTTTGGTTGAATCTCATGAGATGTCTTGAGCATCGTGAATCTCACATGAGGCCTCTCACCGAGATTCAGTGGTCTCATCGCGACATCAAGTTGGGTGTGACGAGGTTGGTAAATCATGCGCCAGGTTTCTATCCTCACGCACAATGTCAGTACCTGCACTGATTTACTGTGAGTGTGAAATTGAGTGACAATTTATCTTCCTCATCACTGTTTACTAGCTGATCCTTGTGCTGTCTGGCTTAGTTGCATTTCTTGGATACCTGAAAGAAAAAGGTCACAAGGGTAAAGGTGTGAGGCTGGGAGAGGGTTAAGTTTGAGGTGCATTCTCACACCATGTGAAGCTTGTAAACTAGAATAGAGACTGGGATGAGGAGGAGGTGGGATGTGAGCAGGAGGATTTGGAATGAGGATACTGTTGGTCACAGCCTCAGCAATGGGGAATACATTGATGACCAGTACTGCCTGCTCCATTCAGGTGAGGAAATGCAGACACACCTGTTCCCCTCAGAGAGCTCCCTTGCCTCTGGTGTGTGCCTCTTTTTTCAGCACATGAGAGGGAAGTCTAAGGGGAGGACAAGGCATCCACGGCTGATGAGGGATGTCAATGACAGCATAAAGGCTAAGGAAAAAGCATACAAAGTGGCGAGGATTAGTGGGAAACCAGAGGGTTGGGAAGCCTTTAAAAGAGAGCAGAGGACAACTAAAAAAGCAGTAAGGGGGATGAAGATGAAGTACGAGTGCAAGCTAGCTAGTAATATTAAGAAAGAAAGGACGAGATTTTTTCAATATATTAAAGGTAAGAGAGAGGCAAAAATAGACATTGGACCACTAGAAAATGTGGCTGGAGAAGTAATAATAGGAAATAAAGAAATGACAGACGAACTGAATAGTTACTTTGCATCAGTCTTCACAGTGGAAGATACCAGTGGGATGCCAGAGCTTCAGGAGAACCAGGGGGCAGAGGTGAGTGCAGTGACCATTACTAAGGAGAAGATTCTGGGGAAATTGAAAGGTTTGAAGGTGGATAAGTCACCTGGACCGGATGGATTACACCCCAGGGCCCTAAAAGAAATAGCTGAGGAAATTGTGGAGGCATTAGTGATGATCTTTCAGGAATCTCTGGAGGCAGGGTGGATCCCAGAGGACTGGAAGGTGGCTAATGTAACACCACTGTTTCAGAAGTGAGGGAGGCAGAAGACAGGAAATTATAGGCCAGTTAGCCTGACTTCAGTCATTGGTAAGATTTTGGAGTCTGTTATTAAAGATGAGATTGCGAAGCACTTGGAAGTGCATGGTAAAATAGGATGGAGTCAGCACGGCTTTGTCAAGGGAGTTCATGTCTGACAAATCTGTTAGAGTTCTTTGAGGAGGTAACAAGGAAGTTAGACAAAGGAGAACCAGTGGACGTAATTTTTTTAGATTTCCAGAAGGCCTTTGACAAGGTGCCTGTAAAATAAGTTAAAAGCCCATGCTGTTAACGGTAAGGTCCTGGCATGGATAGAGGATTGGCTGACTGGTAGAAGGCAATGAATGGGGATAAAGGGGTCTTTTTCAGATTGCAACCGGTGACTAGTGGTGTTCCTCAGGGGTCAGGGGAATACCGCCCCTGAGCTCATACATAAAGGTAATGAAAGGACAAATTTTTCATTTTGTCTCGACTCCATCCAAGACGATTTTTTCCTGCAGTCATCAGAAACCTGGGGTGGGGCGGGGGGTCCCGGCGTACCGGAGTGGTTGGCGTCGGGCCTCCCCAATTCTCCACACCTTTAGGGGCTAGGGCCACGACGGAGGGGTTGGCGCCCCGCCGGCCGGCGTGAACAACATTCCGCCCTGCCAGCTGGCGTGAACGCCTGGCCCAAAATGCCTTCGCTGGCCGGCGTGGGTACGCCCCGGTGCATGCGAGGTGGGGGGGGGGTCTCTTCTGCCTCCGCCATGGTGGAGGAAGAAAAAGAGTGCCCCCACGGCACAGGCCCGCCCGCCGATCAGTGGGCCCCGATCGCGGGCCAGGCCACCATTGGAGCACCCCCCGGGGTCCGATCGGCCCACGCCCCCCCCCCCCCCCAGGACCCCGGGGCCCGCTCCCGCCGCCTGCTCCCGCCGCCACCAGAGGTGGTTTAAATCAAGTCGGCGGGAGAGGCCTGACAGCGGCGGGACTTCGGCCCATCGCGGGCCGGAGAATCGCCGCGGGGGACCCGCCGACCGGTGCGGCGTGATTCCCGTCCCTGCCGAATTCCGGCCACGGCGGGGGCGGGATTTATGAAGGCCCCGGGCGATTCCCTGACCCTGCGGGGGGTCGGAGAATTCCACCCCTGTTTTTGAACATTACAATCAAAAAGAAATGGGTGCTAGGACTGAAGTATTTTTCATTTATATAAAGCAAAGAGTGGAATAAACATTGAAAGGACTTGTGATCTGAAAATTAATCTCATAAGAACAAAGAAAAGTACAGCACAGTAACAGACCCTTCAGCCGTATAGATATGTATGAGTTGACCTGAGCTGCCATTCTACCTGCTGCAGTCGGAGGATAAACATCTAACTGTAATAAAGCCTCTTTGAAATGAAATGAATGAAATGAAATAAAAATCGCTTATTGTCACGAGTAGGCTTCAATGAAGTTACTGTGAAAAGCTCCTAGTCGCCATATTCCGGCGCCTGTCCGGGAGGCTGATACGGGAATTGAACCATGCTACTGGCCTGTTTGGTCTGCTTTAAAAGCCAGCAATTTAGTCCAATGAGCTAAATCACTCCCTTGTCTTTAGTACAATTGATAGCGCATCAATTTATTATAGTTAGATTTTCCGCATCATGGACATCAGGATCAAACCAGATCGCTTGCAGCTGGATCCGCACTCACCAAACGCCAGAAAGGATTTTAATCACTGGCTGGCTTTGAGGCCTATATCAACTCAGCGACTTCCGAGCCGACGGAAGCTCAGAAAATCCAGGTTCTCTACTCAAGGTTGAGCTCCAGCGTGTTCCCGCTGATACAGGATGCGCCAAATTACGCAGGCGCCATGGAACTCCTTAAAGAAAACAATCTATTTGCAAGGCATGTACTCGCCACTTGCGTACAACTACCTGGTGAGTCTATTGAAGACTTCTGGCGGGCCCTTATACCTCTCATATAGGACTGCGGCTGCCAGGCCGTCACGGCCACGGAACATTCCAATCTCCTCATGCGTGATGCATTCGTGATGGGGATTGCACCAGACCCCATCCGGCAACGACTGCTGGAAGGGGCCGCGCGTGACCTAATGGAGACGAAAGCTTTAGCGCTCTCCATGACGGTCGCTTCTCGCAATGTACAGTCCTACCCCGCTCACCACGCGGCCCAACCATCCTACCCCTCGTGGACCCCGCAACCGACCCCCCCGACTGGGGCCGCTCCTGCACAATATGCCTGCGATGCCCGCCACTCTGGGGGTCCCCTTGCTACTTCTGCGGCCAGCAGAAGGACCCCCACCAGCGTTGCCCAGCCCGTGCCGCCACCTGCAAATCTTGCGGCAAGAAAGGCCACTATGCGGCGGTGTGCCAGGCCCACGCAGTTGCCGCTATCGCGCCCGATTTCGCTCCCTTCCCCCAACCGATCGCACAATGGGCACCGCCATCCTCTGCTCCCGGGGCCACGTGCGAACAGTGGGCGCCGCCATCTTCTCTCCCCCAGGTCCACGTGCGGCCCGTGGGTGCCGCCATCTTGCGCCAACCCCACAACATGCGCTCCATTGGCGCTGCCATCTTCTCCCCCCAGGTCCACATGCGGCCAGTGAGCACCGCCATCTTCCCCCCCCACAAAGTGCGCACCATGGGCGCTGCCATCTTGCCCCGCACCCGCAAAGTGTGCACCATGGGCGCCACCATCTTCTTCCCCCACAGGTCCTTCGGACACCGCCATCACCGCCATTTTGTCTCCCCCTCGGGGCTGGACCCGGGTTGCTGTCGCTCCTCATCGGACTCCTCGGATGACTGCACGCATGCCTCCATAACGCAAGACCAGTCCCATCCTCACAACCTGGCTACCGCCTTGGCGACGGTGCTAATCAACGACCATGCGACCTCCTGCCTACTAGACTGCGGGAGCACCGATCGCTTCATCCACCCGGACACGGTAAGGCGCTGCTCCCTCGCGGTCCATCCCGCCAACCAGCGGATCTCCCTGGCCTCCGGATCCCACTCTGTCCCGATCCGGGGTTTCTGTGTGCTCAACCTCACCGTGCAAGGCGTTGAATTCAGCGGTTTCCGCCTGTACGTTCTCCCCAATCTCTGTGCTACACTATTACTGGGCCTGGATTTTCAATGTAACCTCCAGAGTCTCACCCTCAAATTCGGCAGGCCCCTACCCACACTCACCGTTTTCGGCCTCATGACCCTCAAGGTTCACCCTCCCTCCCTCTTTGCCACTCTGACTGCAGATTGCAAGCCCGTCGCCACCAGGAGCAGACGGTACAGCGCCCAGGACAGGACCTTCATCAGGTCCGAGGTCCAGCGGCTGCTTCGGGAGGGTATTATCGAGGCCAGAAATAGCCCCTGGAGAGCTCAAGTGGTAGTAGTTAAAACTGGGAAGAAACACAGGCCGGCCAGGTAATGCCTCCAGTGCCGCACCGCTTCAACGATTGCCTGGGCCATCAACTCGATGGCGTAAGAACAAAGAAAAGTGCAGCACAGTAACAGACACTTCAGCCCTCCAAGCTTGTGTCGATCATGATGCCCTTGTGGTGATCCACCACTGTGTAATTGTGTGTGTGCTTGTATTAGGGGATGTACAGCAGTACCTGTACTCAAGGTTCACCGGTAGCCCCTGCCGGCTAGCTCCGCCCACAAGGAGCCGTATTAATATGTATGAGTTCTCCTGAGCTGCCATTCTACCAGCTGCAGTCGGAGGATAAACATCTAACTGTAATAAAGCCTCTTTTGTACCCATTCGAGTCTTTAGTACAATTGATAGTGCATCAGCCCTCACTAAAAAAAACCTTCTGCCGTTACTCTGTCCATCTCTCTCTATTTCTGCCCTGTTCATGTATCCATCCATGTGCCTCTTAAATGTTGCTAATGTGCCTGATTCCACCACAACATCTGGCAGCACGTTCTGGGCACACACCACTGTCTGCGTGAAAAACTTACTCCACACATCTCCCTTAAACTTTCCCCCTCTCACCTTGAACCTTTGATCCTTGTCATTGACACTTCCTCCCTTGGAAAAAGCCTCTGACTATCCACCCTGTCAATGCCTCTCATAATTTTGTAGACCTCTATCTCCCCTCTGTCTTTCCAGTGAAAACAATCCTCGTTTATTCACTCTCTCCTCATAGCCAACACCCTCGAGACCAGACAACATCCTGGTGAACCTTCTTTGCACTCTCTCCAAAGCTTCCACATCCTTCTGAAAGTGTGGTGACCAGAACTGCAAGGAATACTCCAAATGCAGCCTAAACAGGGTTTTATATAGCTGCAACATGATTTTCCAACAGCTGTACTCAATGCCCCAGCTGATGAATACAAGCACGCCATATCCCTTCTTAATCACCTTGGCCACCTGTGTTGCCACTTTTAGGGAACTATAGACCTGCACGCCCAGATCCCTCTGCATGTTAATGTTCCTAAGGGTTCTGCCATTTACAGTATAATTCATACCTAGATTTGATCCTCCAATATGCATCACCTTGCATTTATCTGGATTAAGCTCCACCTGGTATTTCTGTGCCCAAGTCCCCAATCTACCTACATCCTGTTGTATCCTCTGACAATCCTCGGTACTATCAACAACTCTGCCAATCTTTGTGTCATCCGCAAACTTACTAATCAGACCACCCACAGTTTCCTCCAGATCATTTATATATACTACAAACAACAGAGGTCCCAGCACTGATCCCTGCAGAACACCACTAGCTACAGATCTCCAATCAGAAAAACACCCTTCCACCTCTACTCTCTGTCTTCTATAACCAAGCCAGTTCTGTATCCATCTAGCCAGCCCACCCCGAATCCCATGTGATTTTAGTTTTTGTACCAGTCTGCCATGTGGGACCTTGTCAAATGCCTTAATAAAATCCATATAAACTATGTCCACAGCCCTTCCCTCATCAATTTTCTTTGTCACCTCTTCAAAAACTCAATCAAGTTGGTGAGACATAACCGCCCCATCAAAAACCATGCTGCCTGTCACTAACTAGCCCATTTTTCTCCAAATGTGCATGTATCCTGTCCCTCAGTATCTTTTCAAAACGCTTCCCCACCGCTGATGTCAGGCTTCCTTTAAACAAGGGAATAACTTTGGCTATTCTGAAGTTCTCTGGAACCTCAAATCATGAGCTTGTCCCACCAACTACTGACAGCATTGTCAACCAACATATTTTTCTGAAAAGGATATTGCAATAAAAGTAAAATCAATCAATCAGTGGTTGAGATGTATACAACTGGCAGAGATATTCGGACACAATTAATGGGGTGATTGATAAAAAATCTCCCTGTCATAAAACCTACAGGTGATAATTTTGACTTCAATGGAAATAGTTATCAGGAGAGAAGTAAAATGAGTTACTGATTCGCTTTCATCATTTTACACTATCACACAAAGTGAAAATACCTCCATTGCATGCAGAATAAAGTCTGATGTCAATGGGAAAGTCACAAATTAAATGCTACTTGTATCAATTTAATGTAGTCACTGCCTACATTATTAGATTTCAGCACTTAAAAACAGATTAATGAGATAACTATGTCTTAAATATAGCTTGCTTTAATGAATTAGATAAGACATTAAGTTAATGATTTACGGTCAATAAACATTAATATCAGCTGACAAGGCTAGTAGCATTCGTCAAAGATCTGCTCAGGCACAGATCCACTGTACTAAACATTAGTCACCTCGAATATGTGCTACATTTGAGGTGAATGCTGAGGTTACTACATTTGATAGTCCCGGTAAACAGGGATCACGATGTATGATTAACCAATGCCTTCTGATATCCTTTCACACCTTTGTTAATCAGGAATCTGTCTACTTCTGCCATGAAAAGATTCAAAGACTCTGTTTCATTTGAGGAAGGGAGTTCTAAAGACTCTGAGAATAAAAATCCTTCCCACCTCTGTCTTAAATAACCTATTTTTAAATAGTGACTCTCAAATTCCATATTTTCCCACAAAGGGAAACATCCATTCCACAATTGCCCTCACATTAAACTATAACTTTTATTAGTTTTCCTAATTACTTGCTGTACCTGCAATCTAGCCTTTAAATAATAATAATAATCGCTTATTGTCACACGTAGACTTCAATTAAGTTACTGTGAAAAGCCCTAAAAGCCACAAAAAATGTTATGATCCATGCACGAGTACACCAGATCCCTCTGAATCTCAGAGCTCTGTGATCGCTCACCATTTAAGTCATAATCTTCCTGCCAAAATATACAATTTTACTTCTTCCCAAATTATACACCATTTGCCAGGACTTTACCCACTCGTTTAACCCCCCCCCCCCAACTCAATTAACCTATCTGTGTCCCTTTGTATCCTCCTTATGTCCTCTTCATAACTTACTTGCCCATCTGTCTTGGTATCATCAGTAAATTTAGCAACCATACCTTCGGTCCCTTCATCAAAGTCATTTATATAAATATTAAAATATTGAGGCGCCAGCATTGACCCCAGTGGTACACTACTCGTTACATCCTGATAACACAAAAAAAGCCCCATTTATGAATACCACCTGTTTCCTGTTAGCCAACCAATCTTCAATCCATGCCAATGTGTTACCCCTACACCATTTATCCACAGCAATCGTGACTCCTTCAAAGAACTCCAAAAAATTGTTTAAACATTATTTTCCTTTCACAAAACCATGAATAATCTGCCTGATTACATTGAATTTTTCTCAGTGCTCTGCCATAGCATATTTAACAATAGCTTCCAACATTTTCTCTATGACAAATGTTAAGGTAACTGGCCTGTAGTTTCCTGGTTTCTGTCTCTCTTCCATTTTGAACAAAGGACTTATATTTGCCATTTTCCAATCTAATGGCACCTTCCCCTAATCCAAGGAATTTGGAAAATTAAAACCAATGCATCAATTATCTCACTAGCCACTCCTTCAAGACCCTGGCATGAAGTTCATCACCGCCTGAGGATTTGCAAGTCCGCAGCTTCAACAATTGCAAAGTGCCACTTCCCTGGTGATTGGAATTTTCCTGAGTTTGTCCCTCCCTTCCAATTTACAGCTATTTCTAGGATGTTACTTGTATCCTCTACAGCGAAAACTCACACAAAATACCTGTTCAATACATCTGCTTTATTTTCCATTATTAATTCCCCAACTCAATTTTTATAGGACCAATGCTCACTTTATTAAGTCTTTTCTTATTTATGTACCTAGAGAAACTCTTACTGTCTAACATGATATTTCTAGCTAGCCTTATTTGCACTCTAAATTTTCCCTCTTTCTTAATCTTTTTCTCATTCGTTGCTGTTCTTTATATTCTGCTCAATCTTCTGAGCTGCCTCCTATCTTTGTGCAATTATCTGCATTTTTGTTTAAGTTTGATACTGTCTTTATCTTTTTTAGGAACCACAAATGGTGGGTCTCCCCTTGGAATTTTTCCTTCTCAGTGGAAATTGAACAGAACATTTAACATGTAAGACTTTGGAACAGAAGGCAAAGGTTGCCATGTTTGCATGGGTTGTAGCACGACAGATTTAAAAAAAGGAAATCAAATATTTTTTGTGCCATCAGCCAGTTCCAGAGGTCTTCTATTCTCTGGGAAAAGAATTAGCCTCAAGGATCTAACTAAGATCTAACTTTTTTTATAACTTGAGGTTGTCAATGACTGAGCAATTGTATCCTTTGACATTGACCTTGTTAAGTCAATTGAATAGCTAAGGACAGGTAATGAGCATTAGATTAAGAGTATAAATACAGTCAGCTGGAACAGTTGGGTGTGGGGAACTATATGGAAGTTGTAATTCTGTCAAGCATTCTGGAAAAATAAATTTGCTAAAGATAAATGACAAGCGTTATATAATTTCTCCATATATAATTTTCAAATTCCTGGGGCATTGGAACCGGTTCCAGGGGAGGTGGGACCAGTACAAACCGGACGGTCTGCACCTGGGCAGAACTGGAACCAATGTCCTAGAGGAGGTGTTTGCTAGAGCTGTTGGGGGGGGGGGGGTGTTAAGCTAATGTGGCAGGGGGATGGGAACCGATGCAGGTAGTTGGAAGGTAGTATAACAGGAGCAGAATCAAAAGGAAGTAAGGGGGAAAGTGTAAGGCAGAGAAGCCATAGTCAAAGATCAAAAAGGGCAACAGTACAAGGTACAATGGCTGAGGGGAGCTCAGTGAATAGGCACAGTAGCTAAGGAACAGCCCGCCCAGTAGCTAAGGAACAGCCCGCCCAGTAGCTAAGGAACAGCCTCAGTATTGGGGGGATTCAAACATATCGATTGGGAAGAGACCCAATCGATTCCAAGCAGGTAAGGGAGTCCGCCCAAAGGGGCGCGGATCCCTGGGACCTATAAAAGACAGGTCCCACACATGGTTCAGTCTTCTTGTCCAGCCCTCCTCTCTCTTTGACCAGCACTCCTCCGTGGACCAGCACCTCGACCAGCTTTTGCCAAGGAGACCCTGAAGGAGAGAGAGAGAGGTTCGGACAGCAGCCGCCAGCAAGTAGGTGTCTCACAACGATCGCTACCAGAGATGGACACTCCTGACCCCTTTTAACTTATACCAACCTGAAGTCTGCAGAGCAGAGCAAGAGGCCTTGTTCCCTGACCCAGCAGTTCCTTCGAGATAAGTATTAGTTTATTTAGCAGTAGGAATAGCTTAATCCTTTTAGCGTGTGCATGGGTAGTTATTATAATTGTATTATAATAAACTCAGTTGTTTGAACTTACTAATTGGTGTATGGTTTTATTGCTTTGAACTTCATCTTGAACTTGTGGCGGTATCTTAACGATACCTGGCGACTCCAGAGCTAAGTAAAGAAACAGAGCCAAATTTAGTGTTAAGCACACTCACCCAGAACGACCAACAGGTTTATAGCGACAAAAAGGAAGGACGGTAGAAAGAGGGATAATCGACCGTGGATATCTAAGGAAATAAGGGAGAGTATCAAATTGAAGGAGAAAGCATACAAAGTGGTAAAGAAGGGTAAGATAGATTATGAGAGTAAACTTGTTCAGAATATAAAAACAGATAGTAAAAGTTTCTACAAATATATAAAACAAAAAAAGTGGCTAAGGTAAATATTGGTCCTTTAGAGGATGAGAAGGGAGATTTAATAATGGGAGATGAGGAAATGGCTGAGGAACTGAACAAACTTTTTGGGTCGGTCTTCACAGTGGAAGACACAAATAACATGCCAGTGACTGATAGAAATGAGGCTATCACAGGTGAGGACCTTGAGAGGATTATTATCACTCAGGAGGTAGTGATGGGCAAGCTAATGGGGCTAATGGTAGCCAAGTCTCCTGGCCCTGATGGAATGCATCACAGAGTGCTAAAAGAGATGGCTAGGGAAATTGCAAATGCACTAGTGATAATTTACCAATATTCACTAGACTCTGGGGTGGTCCCGGTGGATTGCAAATTAGCAAACGTGACACCACTGTTTAAAAAAGGAGGTAGGCAGAGAGCGGGTAATTATAGGCCAGTGAGCTTAACTTCGGTAGTAGGGAACATGCTGGAATCTATCATCAAGGAAGAAATAGCGAGGTATCTGGATAGAAATTGTCCCATTGGGCAGACGCAGCATGGGTTCATAAAGGGCAGGCCGTGCCTAACTAATTTAGTGGAATTTTTTGAGGACATTACCAGTGTAGTAGATAACGGGGAGCCGATGGATGTGGTATATCTGGATTTCCAGAAAGCCTTTGACAAGGTGCCACACAAAAGGTTGCTGCATAAAATAAAGATGCATGGCATTAAGGGTAAAGTAGTAGCATGGCTAGAGGATTGGTTAATTAATAGAAAGCAAAGAGTGGGGATTAATGGGTGTTTCTCTGCTTGGCAATCAGTAGCTAGTGATGTCCCTCAGGGATCCGTGTTGGGCCCACAATTGTTCACAATTTACATAGATGATTTGGAGTTGGGGACCAAGGGCAATGTGTCCAAGTTTGCAGATGACACTAAGATGAGTGGTAAAGCGAAAAGTGCAGAGGATACTGGAAGTCTGCAGAGGGATTTGGATAGGTTAAGTGAATGGGCTAGGGTCTGGCAGATGGAGTACAATGTTGACAAATGTGAGGTTATCCATTTTGGTAGGAATAACAGCAAATGGGATTATTATTTAAATGATAAAAAATTAAAGCATGCTGCTTTGCAGAGAGACCTGGTGTACTAGTGCATGAGTTGCAAAAAGTTGGTTTACAGGTGATTAAGAAAGCGAATGGAATTCTGTCCTTCATTGCTAGAGGGATGGAGTTTAAGAGTAGGGAGGTTATGGTGCAATTGTATAAGGTGTTAGTGAGGCCACACCTGGAGTACTGTGTTCAGTTTTGGTCTCCTTACTTGAGAAAGGACGTACTGGCACTGGAGGGTGTGCAGAGGAGATTCACTAGGTTAATCCCAGAGCTGAAGGGGTTGGATTACGAGGAGAGGTTGAGTAGACTGCGATTGTACTCGTTGGAATTTAGAAGAATGAGGGGCGATCTTATAGAAACATATAAAATTATGAAGGGAATAGATAGGATAGATGCGGGCAGGTTGTCTCCACTGGTGGGTGAAAGCAGAACTAGGGGCATAGCCTCAAAATAAGGGGAAGTAGATTTAGGACTGAGTTTAGGAGGAATTTCTTCACCCAAAGGGTTGTGAATCTATGGAATTCCTTGCCCAGTGAAGCAGTTGAGGCTCCTTCATTAAATGTTTTAAGATAAAGATAGATAGTTTTTTGAAGAATAAAGGGATTAAGGGTTATGGTGTTCGGGCCGGAAAGTGGAGCTGAGTCCACAAAAGATCAGCCATGATCTCATTGAATGGTGGAGCAGGCTTGAGGGGGCAGATGGCTGACTCCTGCTCCTAGTTCTTATGTTCTTATGCAGTTGATCATTCCTCTTTACAATGGCATCAAAGTCTGTGGAAATCTGCAATAAGTAGTTGAGATGTTGGTCAGTTGACTGAGACCTATAGTGGGATGTGTTGTATTTTAGCAGGGAAAATGTATGTTTGCACACAGGCGGTACTGAACAAAACAAGAATTTCCTGTGCCATCTTTCCTTGCATTCTCTTCATCTGCAGCATGTTTGTGGTATTATGCTGATTCGCCGTCATGGGTAATTTGTTTCACTTTTTCATGATTTCCGGGTGTTCAGGGAACAATGACTTGGTGTCTGGGAAGGTGAAACAAAGCAAATATTAGAGAGGTGCAGTCAGTCAAGTGACAGCCTGACTTAATCAAATATTTTAATCTGCATCTGATCTGAAAGATGGAATATATTAGAAAAACATAATTGTTGATAATGCTGTTACTAGTTGGGAAAAGCTCATGTTGAGATTGCTTTTCAGGTCACCAGCCTCTGCAGAGTTTATTCCATTTTGCTTTAAATTATGTGGATGGTAGAGGCTGTTTCCATACAAGGAAACTCAATTTTTAAGGTAGATTTTTCAGTTACGTTTAGGTTCCTTGTCAATGATGATTTAACTGGTCAATCCCAAAATAACAGCTGTATTCTGCAGGAATATTTTCCGTTGGGTTGGAGAAAGAAGTCTATGGGTGGGATTCTCTGTTCCCCGACGCCGATTTTGTAATCAATGATCGAGCGGAGAATCCCTTTAGATGCTGAAATTGGGGGCAGCGCCTGTTTGACATGGGATTCGTATGCTCTGTCCCCTCCGAAACTGCATTATCGCGGTGCGTGTCGCACGCCATTGCGATGGCCTCAGCAAGTCACCTGACTGCCCGCCCCTATGAGTGACCCCCCATATCAGTGACCCCCCATATCAGTGACCCCCCATATCAGTGAGCCCCCATATCAGTGAGCCCCCCCATTTCATTGAGCCCCCCCATATCAGTGGCCCTCATATCGTTGATCCCCCAGATCAGAGACCCCCCATATCAGTGACCCCCATATCAGCGACCCCACCATATCAGTGACCCCTCCATATCAGTGACTCCCCCATATTAGTGACCCCCATACCAGTGACCCCCCATATCAGTGACCCCTCCATAACAGTGACCCCCCATATCAGTGACCCCCATATCAGCGACCCCTCCATATCAGTGACTCCCCCATATTAGTGACCCCCCATATCAGTGACCCATCCATATCAGTGACTCCCCCATATTAGTGACCCCCCATATCAGTGACCCCCCATATCAGTGAGCCCCCCATTTCATTGAGTCCCCCCATATCAGTGGCCCTCATATCGTTGATCCCCCAGATCAGAGGCCCCCCCATATCAGTGACCCCATATCAGCGACCCCTCCATATCAGTGACCCCTCCATATCAGAGACTCCCCCATATTAGTAACCCCCATATCAGTGACCCCCCATATCAGTGACCCCTCCATATCAGTGACCCCCATATCAGCGACCCCTCCATTTCAGTGACCCCTCCATATCAGTGACCCCCATATCAGTGACCCCCCATATCAGTGACCCCTCCATATCAGTGACCCCTCCATATCAGTGACCCCCATATCAGCGACCCCTCCATTTCAGTGACCCCTCCATATCAGTGATTCCCCCATATTAGTCACCCCCCATATCAGTGACTCCCCCATATTAGTGACCCCTCCATATCAGTGACCCCCCATATCAGTGACCCCCCATATCAGTGACCCCCCATATCAGTGACCCCCCATATCAGTGACCCCTCCAGATCAGTGACCCCCTATATCAGTGACCCCCCATATCAGCGACCCCCCATATCAGTGACCCCTCCAGATCAGTGACCCCCTATATCAGTGACCCCTCCAGATCAGTGACCCCCTATATCAGTGACCCCCCATATCAGCGACCCCCATATCAGTGACCCCACCCATATCAGTGACCCCCATATCAGTGACCCCCCCATATCAGCGACCCCCCATATCAGTGACCCCTCCATATCAGCGACCCCCCATATCAGTGACCCCACCCATATCAGTGACCCCCATATCAGTGACCCCCCATATCAGCGACCCCCCATATCAGTGACCCCTCTATATCAGCGACTCCCATATCAGTGACCCCACCCATATCAGTGACCCCCTCCATATCAGCGAACCCCATATCAGCGACCCCCTATATCAATGACCCCCCATATCAGTGACCCCCCATATCAGTGACCCCCATATCAGTGACCCCACCCATATCAGTGACCCCCATATCAGCGACCCCCATATCAGCGACCTCCCATATCAGCGACCCCCCATATCAGTGACCCCTCATATCAGTGACCCCTCAATATCAGTGCCCCCCATATCAGTGACCCCTCCATATCAGTGACCCCCCATATCAGTGACCCCGCCATATCAGTGACCCGCCCATATCAGTGACCCCCATATCAGCGACCCCTCCATTTCAGTGACCCCTCCATATCAGTGATTCCCCCATATTAGTGACCCCCCATATCAGTGACTCCCCCATATTAGTGACCCCTCCATATCAGTGACCCCCCATATCAGTGACCCCCATATCAGTGACCCCCCATATCAGCGACCCCCCATATCAGTGACCCCTCTATATCAGCGACTCCCATATCAGTGACCCCACCCATATCAGTGACCCCCTCCATATCAGCGAACCCCATATCAGCGACCCCCTATATCAATGACCCCCCATATCAGTGACCCCCCATATCAGTGACCCCCATATCAGTGACCCCACCCATATCAGTGACCCCCATATCAGCGACCCCCATATCAGCGACCTCCCATATCAGCGACCCCCCATATCAGTGACCCCTCATATCAGTGACCCCTCCATATCAGTGCCCCCCATATCAGTGACCCCTCCATATCAGTGACCCCCCATATCAGTGACCCCGCCATATCAGTGACCCGCCCATATCAGTGACCCCCATATCAGCGACCCCTCCATTTCAGTGACCCCTCCATATCAGTGATTCCCCCATATTAGTGACCCCCCATATCAGTGACTCCCCCATATTAGTGACCCCTCCATATCAGTGACCCCCCATTTCAGTGACCCCCCATATCAGCGAACCCCCATATCAGTGACCCCCATATCAGTGACCCCTCCATATCAGCGACCCCCCATATCAGTGACCCCTCATATCAGTGACCCCTCAATATCAGTGCCCCCCATATCAGTGACCCCGCCATATCAGTGACCCGCCCATATCAGTGACCCCCATATCAGCGATCCCTCCATTTCAGTGACCCCTCCATATCAGTGATTCCCCCATATTAGTGACCCCCCATATCAGTGACTCCCCCATATTAGTGACCCCTCCATATCAGTGACCCCCCATATCAGTGACCCCCATATCAGTGACCCCCCATATCAGCGACCCCCCATATCAGTGACCCCTCTATATCAGCGACTCCCATATCAGTGACCCCACCCATATCAGTGACCCCCTCCATATCAGCGAACCCCATATCAGCGACCCCCTATATCAATGACCCCCCATATCAGTGACCCCCCATATCAGTGACCCCCATATCAGTGACCCCACCCATATCAGTGACCCCCATATCAGCGACCCCCATATCAGCGACCTCCCATATCAGCGACCCCCCATATCAGTGACCCCTCATATCAGTGACCCCTCAATATCAGTGCCCCCCATATCAGTGACCCCTCCATATCAGTGACCCCCCATATCAGTGACCCCGCCATATCAGTGACCCGCCCATATCAGTGACCCCCATATCAGCGACCCCTCCATTTCAGTGACCCCTCCATATCAGTGATTCCCCCATATTAGTGACCCCCCATATCAGTGACTCCCCCATATTAGTGACCCCTCCATATCAGTGACCCCCCATATCAGTGACCCCCCATATCAGCGACCCCCCATATCAGTGACCCCCATATCAGTGACCCCTCCATATCAGCGACCCCCCATATCAGTGACCCCCATATCAGGGACCCCTCCATATCAGTGACCCCCATATCAGTGACCCCTCCAGATCAGTGACCCCCTATATCAGTGACCCCCCATATCAGCGACCCCCCATATCAGTGACCCCTCCAGATCAGTGACCCCCTATATCAGTGACCCCTCCAGATCAGTGACCCCCTATATCAGTGACCCCCATATCAGCGACCCCCATATCAGTGACCCCACCCATATCAGTGACCCCCATATCAGTGACCCCCCCATATCAGCGACCCCCCATATCAGTCACCCCTCGATATCAGCGACCCCCCATATCAGTGACCCCACCCATATCAGTGACCCCCATATCAGTGACCCCCCATATCAGCGACCCCCCATATCAGTGACCCCTCCATATCAGCGACCCCCATATCAGTGACCCCACCCATATCAGTGACCCCTCCATATCAGCGAACCCCATATCAGCGACCCCCTATATCAATGACCCCCCATATCAGTGATCCCCCATATCAGTGACCCCCCATATCAGTGACCCCACCCATATCAGTGACCCCCATATCAGCGACCCCATATCAGCGACCTCCCATATCAGCGACCCCCCATATCAGTGACCCCTCATATCAGTGACCCCTCCATATCAGTGCCCCCCCATATCAGTGACCCCTCCATATCAGTGACCCCCCATATCAGTGACCCCGCCATATCAGTGACCCGCCCATATCAGTGACCCCCCATATCAGTGACCCACCCCATATCAGTAACCCCTCAAATCAGTGACCCTGCCCCCACATCAATGCCCCTCCCCCATATCAGTGACCCATCCCCCATATCAATGGCCCATCCCCCATATCAGAGACCCATCCCCCATATCAGTGATCCCTCCCCCAGATCAGTGAACCCACCCCCACATCAGTGACCCCTCCCCATATCAGTGACCCCTCCCATATCAGTGATCCCTCCCCAGATCAGTGATCCCTCCACCACATCAGTGACCCATCCCCCACATCAGTGACTCCACCTCCACATCAGTGACCCCACCCACATCAGTGACTCCTCCCCCACATCAGTGACCCCCCATATCAGTGACCCTCCCATATCAATGACCCCCCTTAATCAGTGACCCCCCCAGATCAGTGACCCTCCCATATCAGTGATCCCCCCAGATCAGTGACCCCCCCAGAGCAGTGACCCCCATATCAGTGACCCCCCATATCAGTGACCCCCCAGATCAGTGACCCCCCCCAGATCAGTGACCCTCCCATATCAGTGACCCCCCCAGATCAGTGACCCCCCCAGATCAGTGACCCTCCCATATCAGTGACCCCCCAGATCAGTGACCCCCCAGATCAGTGACCCCCAGATCAGTGACCCTCCCATATCAGTGACCCCCCCAGATCAGTGACCCCCCAGATCAGTGACCCTCCCATATCAGTGACCCCCCCAGATCAGTGACCCCCCCCAGATCAGTGACCCCCCCCAGATCAGTGACTCTCCCATATCAGTGACACCCCCAGATCAGTGACCCCCCCCAGATCAGTGACCCTCCCATATCAGTGACCCCTCCCAGATCAGTGAACCCCCCCAGATCAGTGACCCTCCATATCAGTGACCCCCCCAGATCAGTGACCCCCCCAGATCAGTGAGCCCCCAGATCAGTGACCCCCCATATCAGTGACCGCCTATATCAGTGACCCCCCATATCAGTGACCCCCTAGATCAGTGACCCTCCCATATCAGTGACCCCCCCAGATCAGTGACCCCTCCATATCAGCGCCCCCCCATATCAGTGACCCCTCCATATCAGTGCCCCCATATCAGTGACCCCTCCATATCAGTGACCGCCCATATCAGTGACCCCCATATTAGTGACCCCCCATATCAGTGACCCCCCAGATCAGTGACCCTCCCATATCAGTGACCCCTCCATATCAGTGACCGCCCATATCAGTGACCCCCCATATCAGTGACCCCCCATATCAGTGACCCCTCACACACATTGCTGACCCCTCCCCCACATCGGTGACCACTCCCCCACATCGGTGACCCCTCCCCCAGATCGGTGACCCCTCCCCGGATCGGTATCCCCTCCTCCAGATTGGTGACCCCTCCTCCAGATCGGTAAACCCCCACAGATCGGTGACCCCTCCCCCAGATCAGTGACCCCTCCCCCATATCAGTGATCCCTCCCCATATGAGTGAGCCTTCCCCCATATCAGTGACCCCTCCCCCATATCAGCGACCCCTCCCCCATATCAATGACCCCTCCCCATATCAGTGACTCATCCGCCTGGAAGCTAAAGACCAGTTCAGACAGAAACAGTGAAAAATCACCGCTTTTTCACTTTCCAGTAGCTTATACATGCTGCCTCAGTCAGTAGTGTAGAAAGCATCAGCTGCTACTTCATTATAAAACCAAAACATATCACCAGATTCTTTGACCTGCAAGACTTCTAGTCATTTTCAAAGGGAAAATGCTTTTAGTAGACTGTAATGGACAGGGCTATTGTAAAGAAGCTATTGTAATTGACAATAGCTTCCAGACAGCCAGTTGTCTGGATTGTTTATTTTCATCTCCTTTCATGCTTGCATTTATCTCAGGTACCCTGCTGTGAAGCTAACTTCAATGTTAATAAACATCTAGGAGATAAGTGCTTTCACTTCCTCTTTTTCTCTGCAGAAAGACCTTGGCTGCTATTGATGCGGTGATGACCTGTCGCTCCCACATATAAACGTAACCCCAAATAACTAAACAAAATCCCCCAACGACTGACAGTGACTAGCTCCTTAAAAAAGGAAATGAATGGCTGCCATCTTAGGTAGAACCCTTCTACTGACCCTTGTGTGGGGCACTTAACCTTCTGCTAAAGTAAGAATGAAAAGCATGAAGTCACCCAACCAAGCCGAGGCACTTGGCAGAGTCGGAGACCTCCACCCAGCCAGAACTTATTTCTGGGCTATCAATGAGTCGAAGGCGAGGACGTCTGGCTTCACCTCCGTCTGAAGCACCGGTGAGCTGATACCCCAAAATGCCATCAGCGGACATGGATCCAAATCAACATTGAGTATCTCCGACATGGTGTTGAAGAAAGAAGCCCAAAAACTTACCAAACTTGGGAAAAGACCAGAACATAAGAGTGTGCTTAGCCGGCCTCGAGAGCAACACTCACACTTGTCCTCCACCCCGGAGAAAAATCCACTCATCCTCGCTTTAGTCAGATGCGCCCTGTTCACCACCTTGAATTGGATCAGACTGAGCCAAGCACATGAAGACATGGATTGACCCTGTGAAGGGTCTCACTCCATACCTCACCATCCAGAATGTGACCCAACTCACCCTCCCATTTCACCCTCACCTAACTCAACGGAGCTGATTCTGCTGAGAGGATATGGCCATTTGCGCCCAAAATAGTCCCCTTGCCAAAGGCAAACTCCTCTTCAACAGGGATTAGTGCCCGGGGAAAGGAGGGAAATGCCTTGCACGAAAAATTGTGAATCTTAATACCAGGCAGTTGGAATTTCTCCGCCAACCCCTAAAAATTGTCAAACCTCCACAAGCTCTTCTCCTCCCAGGAGTTAAACGGAGAGACCAAATCCAATGGCAGGAAACAGTGGTGTTTGCAGATGGGGGCTAACAAAGACAGGGAACAGAGTTTAAAATGCAGTCTGAACTGCTTCCAGATTCTCAGGGTGGACACCACCACTGAATTCAGGTAAAATTTTACTGGAGAGAAAGGCAACAACGTGGTTACTATTGTACCAAGGCTAGAAACAGTGCAGGAGCTCACTTCCTTTTGTCCCCATATGGAACCTGGATGACTGAACGACAACAATATCCTCTGAATATTGGATACCCAATAGAAAAGCAATAAATTGGGTAGAGCCAGGCCCCAAACTGCCTATCTCTTTGGAGGAAAGCCCCACGGATCCTTGGAGTTTTACCTGCCCAAATAAAGGAAAACATTAATTTATCGACTTTAACAAAAAAGGACTGGGGGAGAAAAATGGGGAGCCACTGAAAAATAAATAAAAATCTCAGGAGTGCGTTCATTTTAATAGTCTCAATTCAGCCTACCAAGGACTGGGGAAATTTTACCACCTTGAATGTGTCATGTGAGAGTACCTTTAAGAAATGGGTGTTTATAAATGGGGGTATATATAAATATCTGTAGTGAGAGTACCTTTATGAAATGGTTGTTTATTTATTTATTTAAAAAAATATATTTTTGTTGAAATTTTTTTACAAAATATGTAACAAACAGTAATAAACCACAATAAAACAACATAATAAGCATAACACCCCCAAAACCGTACCAACGCATATATCGAGCACCCCCACCCCCCCCCCCCCCCAAAACCCGGTAAACAACACAAGAACTTGAAAATAAATTAAATTAAATAAACATAGTCAACACCCCCCCCCCCCTTCCCCCCTCCCCCCCCGGGTTGCTGCTGCTGCTGACCTAGTTCCCTATCGTTGAGCCAGAAAATCGAGGAAAGGCTGCCACCGCCTAAAGAACCCTTGTACCGATCCTCTCAGGGCAAATTTTACTTTCTCCAGCTTAATAAAACCCGCCATGTCATTGATCCAGGTCTCCATGCTTGGGGGTCTCACATCCTTCCACTGTAGCAAGATCCTCCGCCAGGCTACTAGGGACGCAAAGGCCAAAACACCGGCCTCTCTCGCCTCCTGCACTCCCGGCTCCACCGCAACCCCAAAAATCGCGAGTCCCCAGCCTGGCTTGACCCTGGATCCTACCACCCTCGACACCGTCCTCACCACCCCCTTCCAGAACTCCTCCAGTGCCGGACATGCCCAGAACATATGGGCATGGTTCGCTGGACTCCCCGAACACCTGACACACCTGTCTTCACCCCCAAAGAACCTACTCATCCTAGTCCCAGACATATGGGCCCGGTGCAGCACCTTGAGTTGGATGAGGCTAAGCCGCGCACATGAGGAGGAAGAGTTAACCCTCTCCAGGGCATCCGCCCATGTCCCACCCTCGATCTGCTCCCCCAGCTCCCCCTCCCACTTAGCCTTTAGCTCCTCTACTGATGCCTCCTCCACCTCCTGCATTACCTTGTAGATATCAGATACCTTCCCGTCCCTGACCCAGACCCCCGAAAGCACCCTGTCCCTCACCCCCTCGCGGGCAGCAAAGGGAATCCCTCCACCTGCCGCCTAGCAAACGCCTTTACCTGCAGGTACCTGAACATGTTCCCCGAGGGGAGCTCAAATTTCTCCTCCAACTCTCCCAGGCTCGCAAACCTCCCATCAACAAATAGGTCCCTTAGCTTTCTGATGCCCGCTCTATGCCACCCCAGGAACCCCCCATCAATGTTCCCCGGGACGAACCGATGGTTCCCCCTTAGCGGAGCCTCCATTGAGCCCCCCACTTCCCCCCTATGTCGCCTCCACTGCCCCCAAATCTTGAGGGTAGCCGCCACCACCGGACTCGTGGTATACCTAGTAGGAGGGAGCGGCAACGGCGCCGTTACCAGGGCCCCCAGGCTTGTGCCTCCACAAGACGCCATCTCCAAACTTTTCCATGCTGCCCCCTCCCCCTCCATCACCCACTTGCGCACCATCGACACATTGGCCGCCCAATAATACCCCGAGAGGTTGGGTAACGCCAGCCCCCCACCATCCCTGCCCCGCTCCAAGAAGACACTCTTCACCCTCGGGGTGCCATGCGCCCAAACAAAGCTCATGATGCTGCTAGTCACCCTCCTAAAAAAGGCCCGAGGGATAAGGATGGGTAGGCACTGAAAAAGGAACAAGAACCTCGGGAGCACCGTCATTTTGACGGACTGCACTCTACCCGCCAGCGATAGCGGCACCATGTCCCACCTTTTAAATTCCTCCTCCATCTGCTCCACAAGCCTGATAAAGTTAAGCTTGTGGAGAGTCCCCCAGCTCCTGGCCACCTGCACCCCCAGGTACCTAAAACTCTTCACTGCCCTCTTAAACGGGAGCCTACCAATTCCCTCCTCCTGATCACCCGGGTGCACTACAAACACCTCGCTCTTACCCAGATTCAGCTTATAGCCCGAGAAGCCCCCAAACTCAGCCAACAGCTCCATCACCCCTGGCATTCCCCCCACTGGGTCCGCCACATACAACAGCAGGTCGTCCGCATACAGCGATGCCCTATGTTCCTCCCCACCCCGCACCAGACCACTCCACCTCCCCGACTCCCTCAATGCCATAGCCAGAGGTTCAATTGCCAGTGCAAAAAGCAAGGGGGGCAGGGAGCACCCCTGCCTGGGAAATGGATGTTTATTATTGCAGTGATGCTAGAGAATGGGTGGAGCTGGACTGTCTGACAGCTTTTTACTTTTGTTTTAGGCTATTTGCTGTAGGGTGTGTTTTAGTTTCATTTTCGTAGCTAGATAGCTGCAGTCACAGCCAGAAGCGGTAGTCAGTCAGTCTCTCTCTTGTAATCTAAAAACTGTAAATCAATCCTTTGGTGATATAAAACTAATAACTGCTCTCAGTAGTGACTTTAACCTGATGTGCTTCTGTTAAAGGTTATGTTTTTTAAGTCTTATAGATGTTAAAAGTAAAGCTTAAAGGATTACTTAGTGTTGTATTCTTTGGGGGTTGTATTTGAATTAATGGTTGCTAAGATGTTCACTGTATGTTTTAAAAAGGTTAACATGAGTTCATAGAATAAACATTGTTTTGCTTTAAAAAATACTTTTCCATTTCTGCTGTACCACACCTGTAGAGTGGGCCGTGTGCTCCCCATACCACAATCTAGTAAAAGTTGTGGGTCAGGTGAACTCCATGATACACTTTGGGGTTCTCTAAGCCCTGGCCCATAGCAGTAAATCTGACTTGACACTATCAACCAGATTAATGTAATTTAGTTTCTGAAGGAAGGCCTAATTTTGGGCCACCCGGATCCCCAGATAACAAAAGCTAGTCTTGGCAATGTGGGGGGGGGGGGGGGGGGGGGTAACCCTACAGCATTTACTCTTGTCCAAGTTCAACTTGTAGCTCAAGGAGGAGACAAAATTCTCAAACAGCTTCCTTACCTTGTTCATATCGGGTATTGGGTCCGTAATACATTGTAGATCATCTACTATATATTACACGGTAGCATTGTGGATAGCACAATCGCTTCACAGCTCCAGGGTCCCAGGTTCGATTCCAGCTTGGGTCACTGTCTGCGGAGTCTGCACATCCTCCCCATGTGTGCGTGGGTTTCCTCCGGGTGCTCCGGTTTCCTCCCACAGTCCAAAGATGTGCAGGTTAGGTGGATTGGCCATGATAAATTGCCCTTAGTGTCCAAAATTGCCCTTAGTATTGGGTGGGGTTACTGGGTTATGGGGATAGGGTGGAGGTGTTAACCTTGGGTGGGGTGCTCTTTCCAGGAGCCGGTGCAGACTCGATGAGCTGAATGGCCTCCTTCTGCACTGTAAATTCTATAAATTCTATGAAAATCTGCTGTTACACTCCTCCCTGATTTATCCCCCTCCAGAGGGTCTCAGCGCTATAGCAAGTGATCTATTGCCAAAGCAAACAGAAGCAGAGACAATGGGAACCCCTGTCTCCTGCCCCTATTCTACGGGAAGTAGCCAGAGTTTAGAGCATTCGTACGAACAGTGGGGGTCCTGTACAGTGGCCAATTCCAGGAGATAAACCTCTGTCCAAATCTGAACCTCCCAGGAATCTCGAACAGATATTCCCACTCCGCTCTATTCGGCATCGAGGGAAACAATCACCTCTGCTTCGGGCACCAAGGAGGGGAAAAGGATAACGTTTAGCAGGCGATGTACATAGGTTGACAATTACCGACTCCGAACGAAGCCTGTCCGATCCTTCAAGATTACCTCTGGAAGGCAGGGCTTCAGCTGCAGAGGTAGAACTTTGGCAAATAAAAACATCTGCATTTAAGAGTGATATGACCCACACTCTGTTGGGTCTTTGTCTTTCTTGAGAATTAAGGAGATAGAGAACTGTGTAAGTGTAGAGGGCAACGAACACCGGAATATGGAATCATTAACATCTCCAGAATTAAAGGTACCAACTGCTCCACAAACTTCTTATAAAATTCCATGGGTAGCCATCCGGGCCAGGAGCTTTACCAGTCTGCATTAACCTAATGTATCTCAGAATTTCCTCTGACTCCAAAGGGGATTCCAACTCCTCGTTCCTCTCCCCCTACACAGCTGGGATTGATAAGCTGTCTAAAAGGTCAGTCATGACCAATCCCTCAACCAGAGGCACCAATCTATGGACACCCCGATAGAACGATTGACCTGAGGAGGGGTGGAAACCAGGCTGCCACTCGAGTTACATACCTGTACAATCTCCTGTCGTTTCAGCTGGTGAGCTAAGAGGCGACTGGCCTTCTTCCCATATTCAAAAATGTATCCCTCGAGCTTCACAGCTGGCCCACCGCCCTGTCTGTTGACAATAGCTCAAATTGTGCCTGCTGTTTTTTCCCTACTCACCAGCAACTGCAGGGTTGGGACAAGTCAGTACTGGTGGTCCACCTCAAGAATGGAGTCCACCAGCCTCTGCTGCTCCACCCTCGCTGTCTTCACTATGCGCACTTTACAGGAGATAATCTTCCCTTGAGGATCACCTTAAGGGTAATCTCACCACACTTGTTAATAATCTTGTGTCCAATCTCCATGTTGGATGCTGGGAGGGACCTGACTCTGGTGCTAAATCAATGAAGAGCAGGGCATGGTCCAAAATCACAATCGCTGAGTACTCAGCGGCCACCACAGCAGGGAGGAGAGAGCTAAACACCACAAAAAGACTGATTCATGTGTATACCTGATGCACATGTGAGACAAATGAAAATTCCTTATCACCTACGTGCAAAAAGCACCAAGGACCACTCCCCAATCTGTTGCATGAAAAACAGCAAAGCTCTGGCCACCCCTGATGGAGTCAGGCATTTGTGTTGGGCTGACCCAGACTAGGGTTCAGAACCCAATTTAAGCCCCCAACCAAAATCAGCTTGTGCAAATCTAAATCTGGGAGGGGGGCCAGCAGGTTATTAATAAATTCGTATTGTTCCAGTTTGGAGCATCGATATTAACCAAAACCAACGAGTGCCCGCCAGAGGGCCACAGGCAATAACATGTCTGCCATTGGTGTCAGCCATGATCTTAGAGACAGAAAACGGAACCCTTTTATTAATTAATAATGTTGCATCCTGGGTTTACCATCAATGCACAAATGAAAGACTTGTCCCACCCACCCCTTCCATAGCCATATCTGGACTCTGACCCACAAATGAGTCTCTTGCAAAAACTCTTAAGGTGAACGAATACTCTTGAACTTTTCACTGGGCCATTCAACCCCTTGACATTCCAGGTGACCAAATTAATTGTGGGTCTCCCAGCCCCACCCTCAATCCGGAGTCAACCATTTCTACCAAGAGAAATTACCCAACAGATACATAACGGGTACAGTAACCAGGCGCACCCAAAACGGCCACCAAATCAAATCCCAAGGCTAAATAAAGAAAATCTACTGTCGCTGTCAGCAAACAACTCCCACCCCCAACCCCACCCCCGCCCGGACACACACCCAATACACAAACATTTGGAAACAAGACGAACACAAACAATTAAAATCTACTAACAAAACAAGAACTCTAAGCTCATTACCTAAAAAACTATTATGAGCTGCAGTCAACTCTTCAACACCGCTCCCATTAGCGAACTCTTAGGTTAGCAGGGATGTTCCCAAATAGGGCGAAGAAAAAATTGTTACAAACAAGAAAATACTAAAACCTCACAAGCCACTGCACTCCAACAGGAGCCATATATTTTCATAACTATCAGAACAGAACCCCACATAAAACTAAATCCCAAACCTAAGTCCAAACATTCAACCCCAATAAGAATGGGAAAATGCAAAAATAAACATGGAACCCCAACTATTCAACATGCCCATCCCCAACACCCAAAAAGCTCAATCACACCGCACCCAACTCATGTTTGTTAGCAAAGGAATCCTCCTCTCCTGGCATATCAAATAAATAGTCCTTTCCCTCGAAGGTCACTTTTATCCGCAGTAAACCACACCGAATCGGACTCCACTTTTGTACAGATGGCTTTGTTGAACGCAGCCCTCTTCTTCACCAGCTCCTCCCCCATGTGCTCCTCTCCCATGGCTTGCTAAAAATTGATGGTGTAGCCTTCCTATTTGAAGTCACGATGCTCCCTCACCCATTCTCAGAACCTGCTCTTTCCCTTTGAAGCGATGGAACTTCACTATTACAGCACATGCTGGACCCTAGGGTCGAGGTCTCTGCTAGAGTGTATGGTGGGCTCAGCCCAGCTCAGGAGGGGGCGTTAATCCACCCTCCCCCAACATCTTCACGAACATCTCTGCAATGTACTCTGTAGACATTGGGCCTTCCATCCCCTCAGGCAGCCCCAGAATTTGAACGTTTTGCCTCCTGAACCGATTCTAAAAATCATTTACCTTGGCCCGCAGCGATTTATTTGCTTCAACCACCAGAGAAATCTCCACTTCCAGTGAGGCAATCTGATCACTGTGTCTCAAAAAAGGCCATTTTCATATCTTTTATCGTGGCTCCATGAGCTTTCATGGTTTCATTGGTCTTCTCCAGAGTCACTCGGATGGGAACAAAGGTGTCCTCCATCGATTTCTGGAAGTCCACCCACAGAACCCTCCAGTGTTTATCAAATTATTTTGCACCTCGGTCGTTAGTGGAGTGGCCGCAGCCCCAGAGGCTGCCTCGGCCATTTTTTCTGCTGAGAGTTTTCCAGAGGCCTTCGCTTCCATCAACAAGCTTCCACTGTCTGCCTTTTTCCCCCTGACTTTTCTGAGCATTTCACCTCTATAGGATCCTTATCCCATTAATTATGTGGGTTTTCAAAAGAAAATACCCCCGAAACTAAAAGAAAATGACAAAAAATGAGGTACCCTAGCAGCAGCCACCTCGTCCACGTCTTCCCTCTACATAACGCCACCGGAAGTCCCCCTATAGGCAGAGTGTAGGGAACTGGGAAACAGGACTACAAATGAATCACCTCTGTATCACTTCCGGTGCCATATACCAGTGAGAATGCAAATTAGAGGATAGAGCTGAAGAGACGGTGCAGGAGGGAAAGCTTTAGATTTCTGGGATATTCAGACTGGTTCTGGGAAAAATGGGATTGAAACAGGCTATACGGGTTCCAGCTCAACAGAACCAGGACCAATTCCCTCCCAGTGTGGTTGCTGAGGAGGATTTGGATTAACTTAGCAGAACCAACTGCTGCATTAGAAAGGAGAAAAAAGGTGCAAAAAGACTGAGAGATGCGTAGCAATAAAGCAAGAAATAGTAAGTTGTTAGGTGGGGTCAGACTAAGAGGGAATGCAATAAATTCTAAATTGGGTTTACATTGCATTTATGTGAATGTACCAAGTGTGGTTTAAAAATGTTTGATGGGTTGTAGGTGCAGATAGTTACGTGGGAATATGATATTGTGATGTTAACAGAGAACTGGCTGAGAGAAGAATAGTGCTAGTGACTAAATAGTCCTGAATACAAGGTGTTCATGAAAGCAAGGCAAGGAAAAAAAGGAGTGGCAGCCTTGACAAAGGAGAATATTATACTGCCAGAGAGGCGATATCCTGAAGGGGTCAATGACTAAACCTATTTGATTAAAGTTAGCAAATAATAGATGCATTATTACTCGGCTGGACTGTTCTATTGACCACCAACTTGTAGGCAAGATATCGAGCAGCAAACTATGGAAATTACAGAGGCATGAAAAACATGACGCAGTGGTAAAATAAACAATAATTATTCTAATATAGATTGTGATAGTAATAGTTTAGGGAGTTAGGCTGGAAGTTAAAAGCCAGGACAGACAGTTTTCATCTCTGGTTTGTTGCCGGTGCCACGTGATAGCGAGGCTAGGAATAGGGAGAGAATTCAGTTGAACACGTAGCTGCAGGAATGGTGTAGGAGGGAGGGCTTCAGGTATTTGGATAATTGGAGCGCATCCTGGGGAAGGTGGGACCTGTACAAGCAGGACGGGTTGCATCCGAACCAGAAGGGCACCAATATCCTGGGAGGGCGGTTTTCTAGTACTCTTCGGGAGGGTTTAAACTAATTTGGCTGGGGAATGGGAACCGGACTTGTAGTCCAGCAACTAAGGTAGCCGATGTTCAGGACGTCAAAGCATGTAGTGAGGCAATGGAAAAGGTAACACTGACAAAGGAGAGTACTTGCAAGTATGGAGATGGGTTGAAGTGTGTATACTTTAATGCAAGACGCATCAGGAATAAGGTGGGTGAACTTAAGGCATGGATTGGTACTTGGGACTACAATGTGGTGGCCATCACGGAAACTTGGATAGAAGAGGGGCAGAAATGGTTGTTGGAGGTTCCTGGTTATAGATGTTTCAATAAGATTAGGGAGGTGGTAAAAGAGGTGGGGATGGGGGGGGGGGGGGGGGGGGGGGGGGGTTGCATTATTAATTAGAGATAGTATAACAGCTGCAGAAAGGCAGTTCAATGAGGATCTGCCCACTGAGGTAGTATGGGTTGAAGTCAGACGTAGGAAAGGAGCAGTCACCTTGTTGGGAGTTTTCTTTAGGCCCCCCAATAGCAGCAGAGATGTGGAGGAACAGATTGGGAAACAGATTTTGAAAAGGTACAGAAGTCACAGGGTAGTAGTCATGGGTGACTTTAACTTCCCAAATATTGAGTGGAAACTCTTTAGATTAAATAGTTTGGATGGGGTGGTCTTTTCTAACACAGTATATCGATTGTCCGACCATAGGGGAGGCCATATTGGATTTGGTACTTGGTAACGAACCAGGGCAAGTGATAGATTTGTTAGTGGGGGAGCATTTTGGAGATAGTGACAATTCTGTGACTTTCACTTTAGTAATGGAGAGGAATAGATGCGTGCAACAGGGCAAGGTTTACAATTGGGGGAAGGGTAAATACGATGCTGTCAGACAAGAACTGAAGTGCATAAGTTGGGAACATAGGCTGTCAGGGAAGGACACACTTGAAATGTGGAACTTGTTCAAGGAACAGATACTACGTGTCCTTGATATGTATGTCCCTGTCAGGCAGGGAAGAGATGATCGAGTGAGGGAACCATGGTTGACAAGAGAGGTTGAATGTCTTGTTAAGAAGAAGAAGGATACTTATGTAAGGCTGAGGAAACAAGGTTCAGACAGGGCGCTTGAGGGATACAAGATAGCCAGGAGGGAACTGAAGAAAGGGATTAGGAGAGCTAAGAGAGGGCATGAAAAATCTTTGGCGGGTAGAGTCAAGGAAAACTCCAAGGCCTTTTACACATATGTGAGAAATATGAGACTGACTAGAGCGAGGGTGGGTCTGATCAAGGACAGTAGCGAGAGATTGTGTATTGAGTCAGAAGAGATAGGAGAGGTCTTGAACGAGTACTTTTCTTCAGTATTTACGAATACGAGAGGCCATATTGTTGGAGAGGACAGTGTGAAACAGACTGGAAGCTCGAGGAGATACTTGTTAGGAAGGAAGACGTGTTGGGCATTTTGAAAAACTTGAGGATAGACAAGTCCCCCGGGCCTGACGGGATATATCCAAGGATTCTATGGGAAGAAGAGATGAAATTGCAGAGCCGTTGGCAATTATCTTTTCGTCCTCACTGTCAACAGGGATGGTACCAGGGGATTGGAAAGTGCCAAATGTCGTGCCCCTGTTCAAAAAAGGGAATAGGGATAACCCTTGGAATTACAGGCCAGTTAGTCTTACTTCGGTGGTAGGCAAAGTAATGGAAAGGGTACTGAGGGATAGGATTTCTCAGCATCTGGAAAGACACTGCTTGTTTAGGGATAGTCAGCACGGATTTGTGAGGGGTAGGTCTTGCCTCACAAGTCTTATTGAATTCTTTGAGGAGGTGACCAAGCATGTGGATGAAGGCAAAGCAGTGGATGCAGTATACATGGATTTTAGTAAGGCATTTGATAAGGTTCCCCATGATAGACTTATGCAGAAAGTAAGGAGGCATGGGATAGTGGGAAATTTGGCCAGTTGGATAACAAACTGGCTAACCGATAGAAGTCAGAGTGGTGGTGGATGGCAAATATTCAGCCTGGAGCCCAGTTACCAGTGGCATACCGCAGGGATCAGTTCTGGGTCCTCTGCTTTGCTATTTTCATTAATGACTTGGATGAGTGAGTTGAACGGTGGGTCAGTAAATTTGGGGATGATACAAAGATTGGTGGAGTTGTGGATAGTGAGGAGGGCTGTTGTTGGCTGCAAAGAGACGTAAATAGGATGCAGAGCTGGGCTAAGAAGTGGCAAATAGAATTTAACCCTGAAAAGTGTGAGGTTGTCCATTTTGGAAGGACAAATATGAATGCGGAATAAAGGGTTAACGGTAGGGTTCTTGGCAATGTGGAGGAGCAGAGAGATCTTGGGGTCTATGTTCGTAGGTCTTTGAAAGTTGCCACTCAAGTGGATAGACCTGTGAAGAAGGCCTATGGTGTGCTAGCGTTTATTAGCAGAGGGATTAAATTTAAGAGCCGTGAGGTGATGATGCAGCTGTACAAAACCTTGGTAAGGCCACATTTGGAGTACTGTGTGCAGTTCTGGTCACCTCATTTGGAAAAGGTGCAAAGGAGATTTACCAGGATGTTGCCTGGAATGGAGAGTAGGTCTGACGAGGAAAGGTTGAGGGTGCTCGGCCTTTTCTCATTAGAACGGAGAAGGATGAGGGGTGACTTGATAGAGGTTTATAAGATGATCAGGGGAATAGATAGAGTAGACAGTCAGAGACTTTTTCCCCGGGTGGAACAAACCATTACAAAGGGACAATAATTTAAGGTGAAGGGTGGAAGATATAGGGGAGATGTCAGAGATAGGTTCTTTACCCAGAGAGTAGTGGGGGAATGGAATGCACTGCCTGTGGAAGTAGTTGAATCGGAAACATTAGGGACCTTCAAGCGGCTATTGGACAGGTACATGGATTACGGTAGAATAATGGGGTGTAGATTAATTTGTTCTTAATCTAGGACAAAAGTTCGGCACAACATCGTGGGCCGAAAGGCCTGTTCTGTGCTGTATTTGTCTATGTTCTATGTTCTCGTATAAAGGGCAGAGGGAAAAAAGAGTTTCAGAAATGTATTCAGTAGAGTTTTCTTGATCAATATGTTTCTGGCCCAACAAGGAAGGCGGCATCGTCGGGGAATTAGGTGAGTTAAGTGAATCTTTTATCAGTGGGGAGACATTTATGGAAGAGCGATTAAAGTATAATAAAGTTCAGGTTATCTGTGGGAATTATGAGGAATAATCTAGAATTAAAATGCTTAACAGGAGGAGAGTCATTTCATTGGGGTGAGAACAGATCTGAGACAAAATTGGAATCAAAGATGGGCAGGCCGAGCTGTAATGGACAATGCAATGCCTTTAGAAATTAGATTGTGCAGGCACAGTTGAAGTAATTCCCCATAAAGGGGAAATGTAGGACAAACACAGGTGAGTTCTCAGGATTATGAAAGAATACGAGAGAAGGATGAATCAACAAAGGGGTGCTTATGACTGATGTTAGGTATGTAATACAACTGAGAATCAGACTTAATATAGAAAGTTCAGGCGGGTTAATGAGGAAGGAAATATGAGAGGCAAAGAGAAAGTATGAGAAAAGACTGTCAGCCAACATAAAAGGGAATCCAAAAGGTTTTATAAGCATATCAATAGTAAAATGGTATGAAAAGAGGAGTAGGCCCAATCATGGACCAAAACGAGATCTACGCATGGAGGCAGAGTGTGTGGCTGAGGTACAGAGCAAATATTTTGTATCTGTCAAGGAAGAAAATGCTGCCAATGCCACGGAAAAAGAAGAGGTGGTTGATACACTGGATGGACTAAGCTGGATAAAGTGAAGGTATTAGAAAGGCTGACTGTGCTTTAAGCGATGAATAGATGGGTTGTGTCTGAGGAAAATAAGGAGGGAGGCAATCACAATCTTCAAATCCTCCTTCGATTAGAGGCCTGGAAAATTGTAAATGTTACACCCCCCTTTCAAAAAGAATGTAAGGATAAACCCAGCAGCTAACAGCAGGTTTTCTGGTGGCAGTGGTGGTGGTGGCTCGCCATTGGCTGTTGACAAGATCTTCTGGTCCCACCAAAGTCAATGGCAAATCCTGTTTAACTAACTTGATTGAGATTTTTGAAGAGATAACAGAGGGTTGATTAGACTAATGTGAGTAATGTGAAATAATATGGACCAAAAGAAATGGAAATCCATGGAATAAAATGGATCTTCTTCTTCTTCTGTGGACAGCACGGTGGCACATTTGTTAGCACAGTTGCTTCACAGCTCCAGGGTCCCAGGTTCGATTGCCGGCTTAGGTCACTGTCTGTGCGGAGTCTACACATTCTTCCCGTGTCTGCATGGGTTTGTTGTGGGTGCTCCAGTTTCCTCTCACAGTCCAAAGATGTGCAGGTTTGGTGAATTGGCCAAGCTAAATTGCCCTTAGAGTCCAAAAAGGTTAGGTGGGATTGGATGTGTGGGCTTAAATGGGGTGCTCTTTTCAAGGGTCGGTGCAGACTCGATGGACCGAATGGCCTCCTTCTGCACTGTAAATTCTATGATTATATGATTCAGCGATCAATTGATAAAGAGTATGATTCATAACCTAAACTCCATGTTACTGGTCGTGGTCTTTGTGGGTCCTTGCATGGCTGAGGAGCCCAATACTTCAGCTACATCTTCAACCGCACACCTGGTAGGTGTTTCCGGGAGGTGGGATCGGTCCTTGGACTCAAGCTCACTGGTATTCCTTTCTCAGGCTCTTTAATGAGGAGATTCCTCCCAGTAGGCCTCTTTCTAGCAAGGGTCTCCCAGGCGATGACGTCTATGTTGCATTTCTTAAGGTAAACCTTCAAGGTGTCTTTGGAGTGCTTCCTTGGTCCCCCTCTGTCCCCCTTTTGTTTGGGAGCCTTTCTTGAGCTGGGCAAAGAAGATTTGCTTTGGTAGTCGGGACTGTGACATCCTAAGCACACGTCCATTGGCTTTGGATGACCATGGCCTTGAAGCTGGTACTCTTGGCTCCTTCAAAGACCCTGATTTTAGTAAGCCCGTCCTCCCAGATGATGTAAAGAATCCATCTCAAACAACATTGATGGTATCTCTCCAGGGCCTTGAGATGTAGTCTTTCTGAGCCATATAGAAGAGTTGGGAGGACGACTGCCTTGCACATGAGGATCTTGGTGTCAGTACGGAAGTCGTGGTCATCAAAGACTCTCATCGTTACGCATCCAAAGGAGGTACTCATGGACTGGATACAATGTTGGACCTCAACATCAATGTCAGCCTTGGAGGAGAGATGGCTCCCCAGGTATGGGAGTGTTCCACTCTGCAAGGGTTTCTCCTTGCTCTTGTTGTAAGGAGAGTCCAGATCTTGCCCTGGGGAGGGTTGGTATAGGATTTAAGTCTTCTTGAGGTTGAGGCTGAGATCGATTTTTCGGTACGTTTCTGTGAATGTGTCAAGTATGACTTGGGGATTCTCTTCTGAGAAAATGGCGATGGCAATGTTATTTGCGTGCTGAAGTTCCATGAACGATGTCAGTGTCGTTTTCTTCTTGGATTTCAACTGGTTGAGGTTGAAAAGTTTTCCTTCCATCCTGTAGATGATGTCTACTTCACTGGGAAGTTTGTTCTTGATAAGGTGAAAGATGGTGGTGACAAAGATGGAGAAAAGGGCACATTCCTGCCTTGAATGTTTCTGTCTTATTTCCATCGATGAGGACTGTCGCTGACATCTTGTCGTGGAGACCCAGTCGGCCTTTGACTGGGTCTTCCATAGCACTTCTCAATTCACTGAGTCAAAAGCCTTGGTCAGATTGATGAAGGCCATGTAGAGTGGTTCATTTTGCTCCTGGCATTTCCTTTCAGTTGCCATGTCCGCTGTTCCATGATTTGGTTGGAGGCACATTGGCTATCTAGGAGGATTTCATCAGACAGGTGGCTGGCGAAGATTCAGGCGATAGTCTTCCAGGTGATGCAGAATAGGCAAATTCCTTGGTATATAAGGGCCCTTCCTGTTTATTCCCTGTTTACTCCTTTATTTCCCTTTTTTAATTATTTCTGCCATTACATTTTTGATCCATGGATGATTTATGGACATACGTCTTTTAAGTCAACCTGTATCTTAAATTCGATCAGAAGAAAGCAGTGGCTTGTGCTTTTAATTCAAGCAGCAGGAGAGATCACTTTGCTTGTCTGTGCTGGTTCAAACTGGAGCTGTGAACTGTCCAGCACTAATGAAAGAGACTTGGTTTGATTGATTTGGCTATTGGCTAGTGATTTGCCCCAAAAGGCCGTGCTCTACCCGGTAACAGACAGTGATTGGATCTGATCCCACTGGACTGTTTTTCAGAGTCCCAAGCTTGTTTCAGTTTTGATTCTGGCAACCTGATGAAGGATCTAACTAACTCTCTCTGAAAAGATCCAACTAATTCTCTTCAGAAGACCATTGTGAAGGCTGACTCTGTCTCCAGCAACTCAGGGTGTCGTCCTCTTGAGACTGCAGAGGCCTGAAGTCAAACCACGAGCTGGAAGCAAGGTTTGGAGTGAAATAAAGCATTTCTCCAGAAAGATATAGGCCTGAATGCAAACCGTGAGCTGAAGGCCCAGTTTGATGGGACATTCAGTGCCTCTCCAGAAAGCCTGCTGCCTGTGACTTGGTAAAGAGACGATTGCCAGCTGTAATTTCATCAGGTGAAGAAGCATCCATCCGAAAGCTTATGATTTCAGGTAAACCTGTTGGACTTTAACCTGATGTTGTGAGAATTCTTACTCATCCCTCCTCAGATAACGAGACCAAAGCGACACACAATATCCCAAATGTGGCCTCACCAACTCCCTGCATAATTGCAGCAAGGCATCCCACCTCCTGTACTTGAATCCTGTCACTATGAAAGCCAACATACCATTTGCAAACATACTGCCTGCTGCACCTGCGTGCTTCCCTTCAGTGAGGTGTGTACAAGAATACCCAAGTCTCTTTCCACATTCCCCTCTCTCAATCTATTGCCATGCAGACAACAATCTGCCTTCAGAGTCCGGTAACTGCAGGCCTCAAGTGTCATTTTCTTCTTGGGTGTCCGTGATCTGATCAAGGCCCTAAAGATAAGGCCCAAATTTCTGCAGCCAAGTTGATCCAGACATGTTCCGAACCACCGTGCTTTCCCGCTGTGTGATGGAAAATTGGGCATGGAAGATTTCGCTGAGGCCTTCATTTGCATCTCCTTAGTGGGATGCAAATCTGTTTGATGGCGGCTCCCGGTGGGGTTCTTGGTTTGCAATGGCGGCAACAATGGAATATCCCACTGTAAATTCATGCCAGCATAAAACTGATTTTTGCACCTCCCGCCAAATTTTTCTCCCCCCTCCAGCTTTCCCGCCACCGATTTCCCAGTGGGGGTATGGGAGAATTCCACCATTAGCCTTCCATCTACCGGGCAGCATGCAGGCAAAGTAGTTAGCACTGCTGCCTCACAGCACCAGGAGCCCAGGTTAGATTCTGACCACGGGCGACTGTCTGTGTGGAGTTTGCACTTTCTCCCCGTGTCTGGGTGGGTTCCTCCGAGTTCTCCGGTTTCCTCCCACGGTCCAAAGACATGCAGATTAGGTGGATTGGCCATGCTAAATTGCCCCTAGGTGGAGTTACAGGGATAGGATGGGGGGATTGGGCCTACCTAGGGTGCTGTCTGAGAGTCAGTGCAGACTTGATGTGCCAAATAGCCTCCGTCTGTACTGTAGGGATTCCATGATTACAAGATACCCTCTAATCTGAATGGGATTTTCTGATTGTTCACGTTGGAGGGATCTCACAGACCCGCCGCTGGTGCAGCCCAGCTGCAAGTTTTGCAGCAGCGAGGGATGGGTTCAATGGGAAACTCTGTTGACAATGGCGGGACCAGAAGATCCCACCGCCAGCCACTTGTGAGCCACCCTCCGTTGCTACGGAGCACGCCGCGGAGGGGGAGGGAAATCCTGCCCTATATCAATCTGACACACTCCAATGAGGGGTAGAAACCCCACACTCTGCATGTTTTGTCGCCTACAGTATGCGAATACTATGGAGGGGCCTCTTTTAACGTCGGTCAGCTTGTAACCAACTTTTCCAACATGAGAAATACCCCCATAAAAAAGTCAGATGTAGTTTTACACTGATATGTTTCTCTATTCTCTCAGTCCTTGCTTATACTCCCAAAATGCATTGCCTTGCCCTTCTTAACATTTATAACCCCTCTGTCACTTGTCTGTCCATTCTGGAAACCCTTGTATATCACTAAGGGTTAAGTATATTTCTGAGACTCTTATTACATGATAGTTTCTAATTGCCACATCGTCAGATCTGGGGGTTTTTTCTTTACAAATATTCGATATCAACCATATTCCATCTGACTGCTGTTCTTTAAATCTTGTTACCAATCACCTTGTGAATGATATTTGAATAGTTTAAGTCTGTCCTTCGGAACAGTTCTTTTCTTATCTGATGTTTTTTGCTTTTTTTTGTTTGGGTTTGTTTTGTTTTTGCACACCTTCCTGTTGTATCAGTTTCAATCCTCCCTCACTGATCTAATCCCAAAATGTCACATCATCAAATCTATTGTCCCTCTTTATAAATATTCCATATCAACCACATTCCATCTGACTTCTGTTCTTTAAATCTTGTTACCAATCACTTTTTGAATAATGTTTAAATAGCTTAAATCTGTCGTTCGGAACATTCCTTTTCTTATCTGATGTTTTTTGTATTGATTTTTATTTGAGGTATGTTTTGTTTTATTTCCCAAGGACGTTGGCACCAATTTAATTTAGATGAAGCCTGTTCTATCTGACCCACTCCACTCCACTTCAGAATTTGTTCCAGTCCCAGGAATGTGAAGATATACTTTTGTGGGGTAAAGTTTATGGTTATAGCCCCTAGCTGGCAAATTAGCTGCGGGGGATGAGGGCAAATGAAATAAAGGGGGTGACCACCCTGCTGCTCTTCCGCCCACCCCCGGCCTGTCTTCCATATTATAGGGACGGCAGGTAAGCCATACTTTATAGGCCTATTGAGGCCCTTAAGCGGACAATTAACTGCCAATATTCACCAATTAAAGCCAATCTCCATATCATTAACAGAAACGACCCTCTATCTGACGGCCACCCATGGTCTAACCGGCTCCCCAGCAAGCGGCCATGCATTAAAAACAGGAAGCTGGCAGAATGGCTGCTGTGGGGATCCGAAGAGGTGAATAGCCATCTACAATCCCGGGCAGTGAGCCTGGGGACACTAGGGTTGCTGACCAAGTGCTCGGGGTAGTGGGGGGGGGGGGGGGGGGGGGGGGGGGGGGGGTTGGTGGGGGAGAGACCCTGAATGGGAGATACCCCAGAGGGGGGGGGGGGGGTGGACTGCTGTTGGTGGGGATGGGGGGATGGGTGTCCCAGTACCCATGAGTCCATTATGTCACATGGATCATCTGTACCCATAATGGGTGCAGCTCCGGCTACTGCCTATCTGTCCCACTGACTACCCATAAACCCCACTGACTGAGGTGGCTTCTGGGCACACTGCTGAAGGCTGTTGCTGATAGAGAATTGGCAATCGTAGTAATGTCAGCACTTCACAGCTCCCAAGTGAATTCCTGTAGGTAGACGTGCCATGTTGCAGGTAAGAGTTACAGCCTAGTATCGCAACCAGACCGTGAGGCTGAGACGCTTTGCCTCAACACTGGAGGCTTCAACACCACACAGGCAGAAACCAACATCCAAACAACCAAAAGCTGGGCCTCAGCACTGGGGAATTCCCTGCTACCAGAGGGTGGCTTTGTGGACCAGCAAGTGACTGGGGTACAGGGTCTGGGTTCCGGTGCCCAGAACCTCTGGCTGTGGCTGAGGGTGCATGTGCAGAGGGTGTTGGATGTCAGCACGGTGGCACAGTGGTTAGCACAGTTGCTTCACAGCTCCAGGGTACCTGGTTCGATTCCCGGCTTGGGTCACTGTCTGTGCGGAGTCTGCACGTTCTCCCCGTGTCTGCGTGGGTTTCCTCCGGGTGAACATAGAACATAGAACAGTACAGCACAGAACAGGCCCTTCGGCCCTCAATGTTGTGCCGAGCCATGATCACCCTACTCAAACCCACGTATCCACCCTATACCTGTAACCCAACAACCCCCCCCCCTTAACCTTACTTTTATTAGGACACTACGGGCAATTTAGCATGGCCAATCCAGTTTCTCCGGTGCTCCGGTTTCCTCCCACAGTTCAAAGATGTGCAGGTTAGGTGGATTGGCCATGCTACATTGCCCCTTGGTGTCCAAAAAGAAAAAAGGTTAGGTGGTGGTACGGGGATGGGTGGAGGTGTGGGCTTAGATAGGGTGCTCTTTCCATGGGCCGGTACAGACTCAATGGGCCGAATGGGCTTCTTCGGCACTGTAAATTCTATGACCCTAAGGAATGGAAGGGGATGCGAGGGGGTTCCATGGGGGACCAGCGGGTGTTAGTCTGGAAGTCATAGGGGATTGACTGTCCCTCACCCTCGTCAATTCCTTACAGATATTACATGAGACGGATGATATCTTCGACCATGCGGAAGCTGCTCTCGTGGTGTTGGTGGCAGGCCGGGTGGCCAGATGGCAAAGAGGGCAAAGAGGGCAGCGACAGCAGCATCGACAGAGGCTAGAGATGGCGGCCCAAGTGCAGGGCCCTGTCCCATACCGTAAGAACCTGGCCGTACATCAGGCCAGGGAGGGACACAGAGGGGGTGGCCGGCGACTGCCCAATGTGTACAGGCATCGCTGGCCTTTCGAAAAGATGACAGACAGCATGTGCCGCAGGAGACTCCGCCTCAACAAAGGGATGTTGCGGCATCTGTGGCATGTCCTTGCGGATTTGATACCGCATGAAGGAGGCGGATACTTGCTCCTAATGGCCGTCATGGTCACCGAAGCCCTGAACCATCACACCCCAGAAACATTCCAGGGCTTGAGGGGGGACTCGAGTGCATATCCCAACCAACAGCCCTCGAATGCATTTAACGATATAAACTTTGACCTGGACCAAGCCCAACAGGATGCCAGGCTAGCAGCATTCTCCTCCATCGCCAGGATGACACAGGTCTGGGGGTAGTAGATTCCATGTATATAGCTTTGGGTGTCAGGAAGGGGTTCCACTCTCTGAATGTTCAACTGTGTGCACCCATCACCTGAAGATCATGCACATGTGTGCATGTTTCCTTGGGAATGTGCATGACAGCTCCATCCTGGTGTAGTCGGAGATCTCCGGTGTCTCTGAGGGACACCCCAGTGTGACCGGTTGGCTCTTGGGGGATAATGGGTACCCGCTGAAGACCTGGCTAATGATGCCAGTGCGGATGCTGGAGACTGAGGCAGGGACCCGGTATAACGAGACCCATGTGGCCACATGGGCTGTCATTATGCGGTGCATCGGTCTGCTGAAAATACGGTTCCGATGCCTCAAATGCTCTAGTGGTGCACTTCAGTGCATTCCCTGGAGGGTTGTCCGCTATGTGGTGATCTGCTGTGCCCTCCACAACCTGGCACAGCAGCGGGGTGACGTGCTGGAGGGGCAGGATGAACATGCGGCCACCAAGGAGGAGGAGGACGGGGAGGCACCGGACCCTTGTTTGGCTCCTTGTTCCACACTGTAACAAATCACTGTGTGTCAATGTACCATTTGTCAATGTTCTCTGTTGATTATTCTTTTGTAGACTATGTATGTACTATGTACGTTCCCTCGTCCGCAGATAAATACTTTTCACTGTACTTCGGTACATGTGACAAATCAAATCAAAATCAATCAAAAATCAAAAGGAGGGGCTAGAGGACGGGCCCAGTGAGGACCCGCAGGACTGTCTCAGGAATACGTCCCTCAGTGACTCGGACATGCTTTCGAGGCACTCAGCCATGTCCGTCACAGACTGAGCCATGCCTGGGACATTCCACTCATGGTGCTGACGTCATGCTCCAGGCTCTCCACTGTGGTCGCCACGTAGCAATGTTGGCTTCGGTGCCACCCATTGCCGGCGCAATCTCCTGTGCCTGCAGACTTTGGGACTCCTCCAATTGGCTGTGGACCTGCTGGAGTGTCACTGACATCCCCCACTGAATCTCGCGCCCGCATCCTATCGACTGCAGCAGCTCTGGGTAAACCTGGTCCAGAGGCTCTGCAAAGAAGACCATTATCGGCTGTAAACCAGAGATTTTAGTTAGCTTGCACGCTGTGGAGAAAGTGTGCTAAAGAAACACCATTTGAAGCAAAGACTTTATTTTGACCTTCATCCATGATTTGTAACCCCTATTCACTCCTCTGTTTATGTGTCTTGTGTGGTGTGTGTGGGTAGAGGGTGGGATAGTTAAGGGAGGGTAGTAGGTATTAGCTTGTTATTCAGTTGAATTTACTGCACATTTCATGATGCTTGAAGTAATTGTGTTTCAACTTACAAACCTGGTGACTGTAATTGTTGGGCAGCCAAGGACCAAATGATTTGGTTATTTTTATAAGAATTATTGGTTACTTTACTTGTGTTGTGATTGCGCTAAATGGGGCTGGAACTGACCATGTCGAGCGTGAGATGTTGCCTAGGGTGTTGTAACAGATAGTTTCCACAGACCGCTTTGTCTTCTTCATTGAAGATGACGGCAGTGATGATGGCATTCCTGAGGTCGGCAGGAATTTCTTCTCTGTCCCAAATTTTCAGGATCAGCTGATGGAGATGATGGGTGATCTCTTCCCTTCCAAGTTTGGGAAACACAGCTGGAATCCTGACCACTCCTGCGGCTTTTCCATTCTTCACATGTTTAATGGAAGCTTTTTAGGAGTCCAGGATCATCTTTGATGGGGAGTCGGGGGAGTTCCTCAAGCGCATCCTCATCGATGATTGTATCATGGTTTAGGAGATCTTTGAAGTGTTCTGTCCATCGAAGACCAGTGTTTTCTATGTCTCACAAGAGGGTTCTGTCATTACCCTGCACTGGTTTGAGGCCTGAGGTGTTGGGTCCATATATTGCCTTGCTGGGACTGAAGAAACCCCAGTCTTGTGCTTGTTAGTAAGGGGTTACAGCCCTTTTGCTTTCTCAGTCTACCATTGGTTCTTGATTTTCCTAGTTGTTCTTTGTACATCTGCCTTGGCTAATTGATAAGCTCTCCTCTTGGCCTTACTTATTATGTCCTTTTTCCAGAAATGGAGAGCTTTCTTCTTCTTGTCGATGAGGTCTTGGATGGTGTGGTCATTCTCATCGAACCAGCCTTGGTGTTTCTTAGTCTTGTAACCGACAGTTACTTTACATCTTGAGATGATGGCTGTATTCAGCTCTTTCCAGTATTCCTCCACTCCATTAGAATGGATACTTTGGAGATTTTGGGGAAGACGATATTGGAGTTCACTGGCATGCTTGACTCTTGAAGCCGCTCAACATTTATCTTTTTTCTCAGCTGTTTCTTCATCTTCCGATGTTTCCACTGATGGACATAGAGGAGTGGATGAATCGGGAGTCTGTCCAGCAGCCTGATGGTGTGATCGCTTTGGTGATGAGGGCATCCTTTTGGTCTCGGGATTGGATGATGAAAAAGTCGATCATGTACCACTGCTTTGATCGTGGATGTCTCCAGGAAGTATTGAACTTCTATTTTTTGCGGAACAGTGTGTTCGTGATGACAAGCTGGTGTGCTGCACATTGGTGAGCAGTTGTAGTTCCCAACTCCTTTCTTTCTGATGGTTCCCCTCTAAAGTTGGAGTCCTTTCCAACTCTGGCGTTAAGTCACCAAGGGAGAGGATCTTATGTTCCTTAGGGTTGTTGGGGAGCATGGTTTTCAGGGCGGAACAGAAGTCATCTTTGGACTCATCATTGACATCAAGGGTTGGGACATAGGCATTTATGATCGTTGCCTGCTGGTTTTTGGAAAGTTGTAGATAGAGGGTAATGAGGTTCTCGTTAATGCTGACAGGGAGCTCTGAGAGTCGAATGGCGAGTTTGATCTTGATGGCAAATCCAATTCCATGCATCTGGGCTGATCCTTTGGTTTTCTCCTCCAGAAGAAGGTAGAACCACCGCCATCTTCCCTCAGCTGGCCTTTGCCTGCTCTTTGGGTCTCTTCATAGAATTTACAGTGCAGAAGGAGGCCATTCAGCCCATCGAGTCTGCACCGACTCTTGGAAAGAGCACCCTACCCAAGGTCCACACCTCCACCCTAACCCCATAACCCAGTATCTCCACCCAACACGGAGGGCAATTTTGGACACTAATGGCAATTTATCATGGCCAACCTACCTAACCTGCACATCTTTGGACTGTGGGAGGAAACCGGAGCACCCGGAAGAAACCCACACACACGGGGAGAATGTGTAGATTCCGCATGGAAAGTGACCCAAGCCGGGAATCGAACCTGGGACCCTGGAGCTGGGAAGCAATTGTGCTAACCACAATACTACCGTGCTGCCCATAGGGAAGCAACATCAATGTTGAAGAGTTCGTGGACAACAAGGGTCGCTCACCATTTTGGCCAATTGTCTTACTCATTATCCATGAGGGCTCATACATTCCAGCTTCCGAAATTTCCGAAATTGAGTTTAACTTTGATTTTCTGATTAGATAAGTCTGCTGGATGTGGTTTTCCAGCCAGGATGGGAATGGCCCGGCTATTTTTAGGGCACCTTTTCTAGCCCTTACCTCAACATAACCGGCTTGCCAAAAAAACTGAAGCTCATGGAATAAAGTTGTGACTGTGATAGCATGGCTAGAATCTTTGCTGAGTGACAGGATAAGTGAATGGTTGTTTATTGTAGACTGGAGCAAGGTTTACAATGGTGTTACCCAAAGCTTGGTACTCGGGCTCTGTTTTACTTTATCTATGTTACTGACCTTGACTTGGGTTCACCAGGCATAATTTCAAAATTTGCATATTACGTAAAACTTAGAAGCACAGGATAGATGAGGTGCCTTCCAAGACTTTGGCAATTACCTAGCAAGGACTGACAGCAACCCGTGAAAGAAGAAGTGTTTTGAATAACAGCCTCTCTCTGCCAATGGCTGGAGCTCTTCACTTTCACTGATCAAAGGCTTCCTAACTTGTCAATTTCACTGAAGAATCTCTTCCGGCTGTGCGCTCACTCTGGGTGAACCTGGCAAGTTGCTTACAGGTCTGAGACACGTGGCTTGGCTGTTAAACCTAGAATGAAGGGCTAAAATAGTTCTTCATTAGCTTCTTGATATGTAGTTGTTTCTTGGAGTCTGATGTATCGCTGTTGACTTGCATTGGGGAGCAAAGTGGTTCAGCTTGGAGCACTTTACACATCTTTTTCCTTGTGCAGGGCATTTCCCCTTTAAGTGGGCATTACCACATCAGTAGCACGTGATGACGTCTTCTCTCTGATGCATGTTGCACGTTCGCGCATGCGCAGACTTCTTCTCTTGAGCCCCGCATCTTTGTACAAACTGCTCATGTCCCGAACTGGAGTGCACGTGTGCAAGATAGCTGCCGTCCTGAACGTGCTTCTTTTCTGCCTGCGACACCATTTTAACACTCTCAGCCTCATGGCGGACTTTCGCGCCCTTTACCCGGTGATAAAACTCAAAATATTGACTTCTGCTTTGCTCATGTGAAACACATTTCTCGATCGCGATTTTGAGCGCTAGATCATTCTGTCTCAATAATGCTTCTCTCAAGCTTTCATCATTAAGTCCGAAACAATTTGACCAACAATAAACCTTATTAATGAATCATGGCAAATCAGCAAAATTACATGTTTGTGCTCGCAGTTTTAAGTTAGTGACAAAGCTTCTGATCGATTCACCGTATTTTTGAAACCTTTTATGAAACCTGAAACGCTCCACTATTTCATTAGTCTGCATCTTGCAGTGGTCATCAAATTGCGCGATAATCACACCAAATTTGCTTTTATCTTCACCTTCTGAGAATGTAAATAAATTATATATCTCTATAGCTTGCTGACCTACCATTGACAGTAGCAGTGCTATTCTTCTGGCTTCAGAGGCAGTATTTAGATCATGCACTTCCAAATGAAGTTGGAACTGTTGGTTAAAAAGTTTCTAGTTCAAATTTGAATTACTGGTACTTTTCAGCTGCCGTGGCGCTTGAACGTGGTCTATCAAATCGATTTGTTGTCGAGGATCCATTGCAGCGAAGTCTTCCACAGTCGAATAGTCGGAACTGGAACTTTCTCTTTTCTTAGCTTATCTTTCTTGTAATCTTTCTTAAAGTTGTTTATCCTGGCACCATGTTATATTACTTGGGAGTAATATATGTTACTCATTTGTTTATGCCGAGTTGAACTTAACTTTGATGATGAATACTCAAAGTCGTACAGTGATAACAAATAATGTATTGAGTAACTAATCAATTTACTTGTGACTTTGATTCTTCAATACTTTTACTAGTAGTCAAATTAAACAAGATAGAATGAGATTAACTATGAATTTTATACTATACACTCTGAGCTTACTATACTTCGGTTCTCGAGCTAGAACACACAGAAGAGAGCGGGAAAACAGATTGAGCTTGTTTATATACTCACTGTTGGTGTTGCCCTCTAGTGATCATCTGACTGTACTAGCTGCACATTAACCCTTCATGTATTTACTATATACAGAGATCACTACACCTTCTACAAGGAAAACTCTTTAAGCTCAGTCGCCCCTGTGCAAAAACTAAACTGACCATTATAGGGAAGCATGCAGGTGACTGCAATATTATTGCCCACTCTATTTCAGATTTGCAAGTCACTCTTAATCTCTTCAATTCTGCATATGAAAAGCTCAGATTGTCCTTGAATATCAACCAACACCTGGTCAGCCAATTATTCCATCACCCATATATGTTGGAATATGTTGAGCACGTCCTGGCAGTGACCTCTCTCAAAAGGCCACCATTGACGAGGGTGACACTGGATCAGCTGCGCAAATTCACCCTTTTATAAACTACAGCAGTGAGTGTTTGTCCGCAAGCCATCAAAAGTCTTGATGTGCAGCAAAATTATCATCAGCTCCTGTACTGCAGTAAGACCTGGACTGTGTATCAGTGGCACATACGAACGTGTGAGAAATTCCATCAGTGCTGCATCTGCTGCATCTTCTGGATGCAAGGGGAAGATGGTGGATCAAATGCTATTGTCCAACTTGAGACCAGCTCCACAAGCATTTAGGCAAAACTTCTATGAAATCAGGTACAATTAACTCGATGGATACTGTCCGGATGGTCAGAAAATGCCTCCTGTTTCTCAATTCTCAAATAGCTTGGATTCTGGGGGGACAAAAAAACTGGGTGCAATCTACCGGCCGCATTGCTCCTGAATGGGAGTGTGACACGGCCGGTAGATACCAGGAGAAGCCTCATGTGGGCTTCCCAGCAGCCAGTATGCCTTGCGAGATCTATCCAGCCACACGAGGCATCGCGATCAGGATCCTGCCCACAGTGGGCATGACCAAGCCTCGTGCGCTTAAGTGGGTTTTAAACCCACTTAGGTGTGCTCACCCAGAATCTACTGAGTTCCCGGTATCTAACAGTTTCCCCAGGGTCTCTCCAGCCGGGCGTCGTTAAGTACTCGTCCGCACAAATGTGGACCAGGAAGAACGGCACCTGTGGTGTCAGCCACACCCTGAGTGGTCAGGGACATGGCAGGGACAGCCAACGACAGGAAATATACAACCTTAACTCTCTGTGTGGTTTGCTCTTCGTTGATCTTCTCATGCCACATCCAAGTGCTCCTTCACAATTTGGAGTTCTCTCAAATATAGCACCTACATCTAGAAAATGCTCTAATTGGTAATGGCAATGTTTGATGCTGATTGTTGTGATATGGCAGAGTTTGCTGCACCACATAATTTTGTGGAGACTCCAAAGGCCTTCTAAGTGTAATAAGATAAATCCTTTGATGGATTTGCTCCTTTGGCTAAACTACTGTCTGCATTATTGTGTGGACTCAAAAAATAATTGAGAATATTGGCAAATTGGCAAATCTTGTTAACAAACAATTGACTTCAGAAGGTTAAAATTCAGCCTGTTTTTGAAGATCTGATGGTTGTCCTGAGTACTGTTGACTTGACCCACTTGAATTTTAAAAGATTTTTTGTTTAGCTTGTCGACACATCTCTCAATGCTATGGGCCTATTTAACTTGCTAAGAATGAGGGTGGGGTCTGCCCTGAGGTTTCTGACAATAATCTTTTAACTGGGCCCAGATCCAGCAGGCAGGTATTCGCGTGGGTGTTATCCCACTCTTACATCCAGCCATTTGCGTGTCAGAAGGATTTGCAGGTTGACACACTCAACCTGTTTGACCACTTTATGAATGCACCTTCCTTAGCCATCATGTCCTGGGGTGGGACTCAAACTCGGAACTTCTGGATCAGAGGTAGGAAAGCTATCGCACCACAAGATCCCCCTAATGTCTATTATTGATGATGCAAAAATTACTTCACCTACACCCACAGCCCAGCTAATTTCTAGGTTGTCTGAAAAATGACACAATGGAATTTAGAATTACAGGGGAATGGAATGAGGCGATTTGACTCATTGTGCCAGTACAGGCTCTTGAAAGAGCTATTCAGTTAATCCCAATCTTTTACAAAAGTAAAATACTACAATGCTGGAAACATGAAATAAAAACAGAAAATGTTGGAAATGCTCAGCAGGTCTGGCAGCATCTGCGGAGAGAAACAAAGTTAACGGGTGCAATTTAACAACCCCGTCACGCTCTTGCTCAAGCGCAATGCAGCCATTAGAGCGCAGGAGAGGCCAAAATCGGGAACCGCGACGGACGGCGATCGGTTTGCGATCTAACTGGCCCTCTGCCATTGGCAAAATGAGGATTCTGCCATGGTGTGATGAGAAACCAATGGTCACCAATTAAAGCCAATCTCCATACCATTAACAGAAACGACCCCCTATCTAATGGCCTCCCATTATCTAACCGGCTCCCCAGCAAGCGGTCATATGGGTGCTGATTATTACACCTTTTTAAAATAATTAAGCTGGTAGTGCTCGAGAGTGGAGAGGGGGGGGGGGGGGGGGGGGGGGGGGGGAGAGATCCCGGATGGGAGAGACCCCAGAGGTGGACGGCCTCAGTCGGGGGGGTGGACTGCCGTTGGTAGGGGGGCTGCCCTGGGCTGGAGTGGAGTGATGGGTGTCCCAGTGCCCGTGGGTCCATCATGCCACTTGGATCATCTGTACCCATAACGGGCGCAGCTCCAGCTACTTCCTATCTGTCTCACTGACCACCCAGAATCCCGACTGACTCTGGTGGCCTCTGGGCGCACAGCTAAAGGCTATTGCTTATAGATAATTGGCAATCGTAGTAATAGACATAGACATAGAACATACAGTGCAGTAGGAGGCCATTCGGTCCATCGAGTCTGCACCGACCCACTTAAGCCCTCACTTCCACCCCATTCCCATAACCCAACAACTCTCCCAAATGTTTTTGGATACCAAGGGCAATTTAGCATGGCCAAACCACCTAACCTGCACGTCTTAGGACTGTGGGAGGAAACCGGAGCACCCGGAGGAAACCCACGCAGACACGGGGAGAACGTGCAGACTCCGCACAGACAGTGACCCAGCGGGGAATCGAACCTGGGACCCTGGCGCTGTGCTGTCCACTTGACAGTGACTGATGTCAGCACTTCACAGCTCCCGAGTGGATTCCTGTGGATAGATGTGGAATGTCGCAGGTAAGAGTTTCAGCCTAGCATCCCAACCAGACTGTGAGGCCCAGACACTTTGCCTCAATACCGGAGGCTTCAACACCACACAGACATAAACCAACATCCAAACAATCAAGAGCTGGACCTCAGCTCTGGGGAATTCTCCGCTACCAGCGCATGGTTATGTGGACTGCCAGGTTTCTGGGGTACAGGGTCTGGGTTCCGGTGCCCGGAACCTCCCACTGTGGCTGGCGGTGTGTGTGTAGGGGGAGTTGGATGTCACCCTGAGCGATGGAGGGGGATGTGAGGGGGGGAGCCATGGAGGACCGGAGGGTACCTGTCTGGAAACCATAGGGGATTGACTGTCCCTGACCCCTGTCAATTCTTTACAGATGTTACATGAAATGGATGAAAAATATATCTTGGATCCCGCGGAAGCTGCCCTCGCGGTGCTGGTGGCAGGCTGGGCGGCCAGATGCCAGAGAGGGCAGCGACAGCAGTGTCGACAGAGGCTAGAGGCGGCAGCCCATGTGCAGGGCCCCACCCCATACTGTAATGATCTGGCCACCCATCAGGCCAAGGAGGGACACAGAGGGGGTGGCCGGCAACTGCCCAATGTTTACAGGCATCGCTGGTCTTTCGAACAGATGACAGACAGCATGTGCCGCAGGAGGCTCCGCCTCAACAAAGGGATGTTGCACCATGTTGCAAAATAGATGGCATGCATGTTGCCTTGGGTACACCAGGGTGTCAACAGGAATGGGGTTCCACTCCCTGAATGTTCAACTGTATGCGACCATCACTTAAGATCATGCACTCACATGCATGTGTGTGCATGTTTCCCTGGGAATGCGCATGACAACTACATCCTGGAGCAGTCGGTGATCTCCGATGTCTTTGAGGGACACCCCCATGGTGACTTGTTGGCTCTTGGGGGATAAGGCGTACCCTCTGAGGACCTGGCTAATGACGCCCGTGCGTATGCTGGAGACCTAGGCGGAGACCCTGTATAACGAGGCGCATGTGGCCACCCAGGCTGTCATTGTACAGTGCATCGGACTGCTAAAAATGCGGTTCCTATGCCTCAACCACTCTGATACTGCACTGCTGTGAACTCCCCGAATGGTCGTCTGTTTTGTGGTGGTCTGCTGGGCCCTCCACAACCTGGCACAGCAGCAGGGTGACGTGCTGGAGGAGCAGAATGAACATGCAGCCACCAAAGAGGAGGAGGGTGGCATGGGCAAGCTGGGCCGAAGGACCTGTTTCCATGCTGTGAACATCTATGATTCTATAACCCTTCAACTCCTACCCATGGTGCCTTCCCGATTAATTGCAGAAAGTGCAACACCTGCCCCTTTACCTCTTCCCCCTGCAGCATTTCCCTTGCATCTCCATCGATTTGGTTTACTATATTCGCTGCTCGAATGCAGTCTCATCTACATTGAGGAGACTAAACACAGACTAGGTGACCTCTTTGTGGAACACTTTCGCACCATCCACAAACATGACCCAACCTTCCGGTCACTTACCATTTCAACCCAGCATCTTGCTCTCATGCCCACATGTCCATCCTAGGCCTGCCACAATACTCCATTGATGCCAAACGTAAACTGGAAGAACAACGCCTCATTTTCCAATTAGGCACATTCCATCCATTTGGACTCAACATTGAGTTCAACAACTTTAGATTATGAACTTTCCCTTCCAACTCGATCCCCCTTTTTGGTTTGTCGGAAGACAACAGCCCCATCCCACAGGGCCATCTGTCCCTTGTTTTCCAGTTCTTCTTCCACTGAGAATTGATCTTGTATTAACACATTCTGCTATCTTAACTTTATGCCGCTATTAGCACTTTTTCAGTTCTCAATACCTCCGTTAACATCCCTTTGTCTTGAGTTCATGACATATTTGTCAATCTCACTTTAGCTTTGACCTATCCCTGACCTTTTAATCTGCCTGAGGCCCCCCCCCCCCCCCCCCCCTCTTCAGCTCTGAAGAAGGGTCCTATGAACACAAAATTTTAATTCTGTTTCTCTCTCCACAGATCCGGCCAGACATGCTGAGTTTATCCAGCATTTCCTGTTTTTATTTCAGATTTCCAGCATCTGCAGTATTTGCTTTTATTTGATGCTTATACATTGTTCTATTGATCCTTTGTGCTGGCTGTGCTTTTTCACTTCCAAACATCCTTCCTGGACATCCCAAAATGTAACTCCTGTTAATTTATTTTACACTCCAATGTATCATGGGGTATTATTCAAGGTGACCGGCAGCAGTGTAGTCAATTAATGTTTCCACAAAGAACACAACAACATTCCTCCAGCACTTTTTTGAGTGTATATTTACAGATATTACATTTGCATGTGACTCAAACATCAGCCTGACCTGACTGTAAACAAGATCCAATCATCAGAGCAAGTTACTCTAAAATTCTAACTTTACTTCCGACCACTCCAAGGACTAATTTCCGCAGGAACTTTGTGAGTTCATTTCTATCGCTCAGAAAGAATATCTTCCATCTAATTAACTCAAGGGTACGATAATCTCACAGTTTTGTCATTAGTTACTTGCTCATATCTCATCCTGGCAGGTTGGGAAATTTAATTACTTAAAATGTGATTTTTTTTTTTTCTTTGCTACCATATGAAAACCAAGCACAGAGGCTGTCAGACAGTCACAAAGTCCCAACCCAAGTAAAGGCCTTCAGGAAAATAAACCTGCCAGATTTCCCTGACCAGGCCTTTACATTCCACACAACATGGATGACTCTGTGCCTTCAGAATCATTGGGGTGGGAACTAAACATTAGTGTCGCCCACATTCTGAGAGCAAATATATTTTCCAAAATATTATACGGCATGTTCTGATGCACTACCCTCCCCTTCTTACACTAATCCACAATTGATGAACTCCAACGAGCACGCAATTGACTTTTGGTTTTACCCTGTTATGGGTAGATGTAAAATAATCATGGCACTCTCTAGACCTGGGAGCATTCCCCAGCATTCTGGCCAATATTTAGACCTCAATCAACATTACAATAATAGTCATTACATATTGCTGTTTGTGGGAGCTTGCTGTGCACAAATGGTTGCTGCATTTCCAAGATTAAGGCAGTGGCTACACTTCAAAAGTACTCTTTATTGGCTTTAAAGCACTTTGCAATATCTGGTGAGCATGAAAAGTACTATATCAATGATATGATAGTGTTGTAGTAAGAGCAGTTTAACAAAAGTTAATAATGGCTGTTTCTAAGCTTTTCCACACATGCCATTTTTATTACAGGGTTAAATGGTGTTATTCAGGTTGAATGAGCATGGAAGTACAATAGTTGCCATGGAGGGTATGAAGGGATCACTCGAGGACGTGGGATAGCATGGGAAGCATGGGTAAAAATCTTTGAACTTATTTTTCAAAGGGTGCCTGGATTCTGACTATGCTTCACAACTCCTCTGATGAGTGTGAACCATGAGTCCTTGAGAAGCTGGACCTACTCCATGAAAACTGCAGGGGACTAGGTGATGCCTACCCCCGCGGCAGAATGGTTCAGGTTGGGAATGCTGGTTGTAGGCTCACTTCCATACCCAGCTCCTAAAATTTGGGTACTGGGATGGTGCGTGAATCCTGTCATGTCTTCCACTTTTAAAGGTTCACGCTCTCTTTCCAACTCCATAGAACTCCAGCGCATTGGACCAGGAGTAAGCATTCAATTCTTCAAACCAGTTCAGCTATTCATTTAGGTTATGGTTGATCTACCTCAACTGCATTTTTTCAAATATGTTCCCATTTATGTTGATTCCCTTTCCTAATAGTGACCAGCCACACTACTATGTAGTCACTGATTTCTGGTAAACTGTTGATGTCTAATTTCCCTCTGAGCAATGCAGAGGTGACATGTATTCCAAATCTACAACAGGTTTATTTACAATGCTTTAAAACATCTCAGAAACTACGAGATGTTCTGGTCCCGCCATAGTCAAAGGACATTGGAATGGTTGCCACATATGCCACATGTCAACCCGCTGTGATAAGGCTGGAAAACTTCGGCCATTGTTTTTCTTGAACTTTCTCAGTTTTCTTAAGCTCGCTAGCTCCACTCATATGCTTAAGTAATCAAGTGCAGTTAACAAAGATCAGCTATCAAACCAACATAATCAAACACAGATCAATCAAACCATTGACCACTACACCCATCATTCTTGCGAACTATCATCCTATCCCCAACCTCCCTTTCCTCTCGAAAGTCCTTAAACATGTAGTCACCTTCCAAATCTATTCCCATCTTTTCTGGAACTCCTGCCTTTATCAATCTTATTAAAGTCACAAAAGACATCCTGTGACTGTGATAAAGGTAAATTATCCCTGCTTCTCCTTCTTGACCTGTTTCCAACCATTGACATGGTTGACCTCATCATCCTCCTCCAACACCTCTCACTGCCATCCAGCTGGGTAGGACTAATCCCACTTGTTCCAGTCTTACAATCATAGCCACAGAGTGATCGGCAATTACTTTTTTTGCTGCTTCAAAACCATTCCTTCTCGTATTCCTCATGGATCTATCCTTGGCTCCCTCCAATTTTTCATTTACACACTGTTCCTCGGTGACATCATCTGAAAGCACAGCATTACTGTTCATGTATATGTTGATGACACCCAGCTCTACCTCACCATCTTAATTCCTCCACAGCTGCTAAACCAGACTGTTTAGCTGCTATCTAGTAATGAATGAGCAGAAATTTCCTCCAATGTTGAAAAAAGAACTGAAGTCATTCGGCAGGGTTTTACCATCACGCCCAAGGCTGGACTGGAAATTCCCACCCAAGTTCAATGGATCTTTCAATGATCTATGAAATTGTCTATCTCACCTGCGATGATTCCTAGTGGATGAGGCTGAAAGATTAACCCCATTGTTTTTGGTGCCTGCTCCAAACTCTACTCCTCTATTACTGACTCCATTCCTCTTCTGATAACAGTCCTATAGTAAACCAGTATACTTTCAATCTTGGTGTCATATTTGGTCCCTAACCTCACTTCTAACCTCATATTCATACATTTGGTATGTCTGCCTATTGTTGTGCGTTTTATCTCTACTACTAGGTCTCTTCTGTGGCTCTGTTCCAATTAGGGCAATCAGTGAATTTACCTTCTTTCTATATTGTCTATGTCCGAATGCTTAGAGTCTCCAGGTATTGAACGATACCACCACAAGTTTCAACCGGCTATCGATCAAAGAGCCAACACCAGTTAGTTAGTTCAAGGTCAAGGGTACGTTATTTACATACAATCAATCATACAACATAAACACTACTAGTTAACTGCACCTATTACTAAGTCCATCTGTACTTAACATCGGGCACCCAGTTTAGGTCAGGAAACAGTGGCCGCTGTTTAATTCTGGATCTCTTGGGTTCGAAGGGGTAACTGCTGCTCAGCTGGGCTCATCCGTTTGGTAGTGGGCGTTGAACTCAAATTGCTTCTGGTGTTGCTGCGATTGGCGATGACCATGACCGGGGTACCAAGGCCAAAAGAGAGCGAGCATATGGCAAATTCTTCCTTTATACTTGGGTGCTCTCATGATCTTTTGGGTGGTCCTTCGATTTGGGCCTTACTAATTGGATGATCCCTGATCACTCCGTTCGATTCCTTAGCCAATAAGTGGGCGGGGATCTGGATGACTGGCCGTGTCTCAAGCGGTCATTGACCCCGTTGTTTGTGTTTCCCTTGGACAGGGAGTGATGCCAAAATGTCTGGGACTGTCCCGGTAGCTGGAGTACCAGTTCTTTGTGTTAGGGGAGATGGGCCATCACCTGCTAATCAGCCTGATTAACATGCTAATGGGACGGGGTTTCGATACCGTCTGGACTTTGCTGACAAATATGCATTTCCGGAATGTGGCGACTAGGGGCCTTTCACAGTAAGTTCATTTGAAGCCTACTTGTGACAATAAGTGATTTTCATTTCATTTTTCATTTCATCCAAACCCTGCTGCCCATGCCTTAACTCGGACCAAGTTTCATTCCCTTGCCATTCCGATGGTCACTGATCTACAATGACTCCCAGTCCAGTAATGCCTACATTTTAACACTCTCATCCATTGTTTTCATTTTTTGTCATGGTCTTGCCCTATTGATGTAATTTCCTCCAATTCTAAAATCCTCCAGGAGATCTGTACTACTTTAATTCTGGCCTCTTGAGCATTCTCATGGTGACCATGCCTCTAATTGCTTATGCCCTCAGCTCTGGAATCTTCCCTAAATCTCTCTGATCTCGACATCCACAAAACATATAAGTTTGCTCATGCTTTCGGTACTCTACCCTCATTTATCCTTATGTGGCTTGTGTCATACTTTGTTTTATGATGATTCTGTGAAGCATGTTGGGATGCTGTATTCTGTATAGCTGTAATTTACTTTTGTGTTGAGTGGCCTGGCTCAGGAACCTCCAACAGATCACTCTGGGATCAATTAGACACTTGAGATCTTAATCCCATTTTGAAACCAGTTTTACTTGCATCAATCCTGCAAAATGCATGTACCAGTGTCCAGGTTCTCCCATAAGATATTTTCATTGCCTGATAAATAATTTTATCATTGTTTCAAAGAAAATCTCTTCCCCACTTAGTGGATGGAATTTAATATAAGTGGCAAGAGCCTTGCCTGCAAGATGGAAAACAGCAAGAACAGCGGTTCACCTTCTTTCAGGTAGGCCTGTTACATTAAGCACCAATCAGACACTTAACTGGGCAGCAACTGGCCTTGCCCAGGATCAAGGACCTGGGGGCACAAGTCCAATCAGGCCTGCAGCTCTTCATTGCTTGACAGCACCAAAGGAGAGGTGGTGGCATATACCTTTAATGAACCCACCCGAGATCCAGGATCGCCCAGGGTTGCTTAGGCTACAGGAGAGTGATGGTTGAGGGAGACATGGGGTGGGGAGGATGGGAGAAGGGGATTCATCAGTAAGAGAAAGAAGGTGGTTCTTAATGCCCCCTCACCTCCTACCCCCAACCTTCAGATGCCAGGTCCCTCCATCAGGCACTGAGTGCCTTTGAACAAAGGATCTTCCCTCTGGAAGCCTGCCAGAAACCCTGACAGGGTTTACTTTTTTGGACTTCTCGCGTGGTGTGTCCCCCGACCACTTCTTATAAGTAGGCATTTAAGGATCTCAATTGGTGGCAAAAGGGGGGGATGCAAACCACAAGCCACCACAAGCCATCTCCCCCCCCCCCGGACATAATTGGAGCACAGATGGGAGTCCCCATCAGCCACCATCCTGCCTGATTAAATGCCCCCCTGCAAACTAGCCTCGGGTGAAGGCATTACATTCCAGCCATTGAAAACAACATATTGACATAATATGCTAAAGGATGTAGCCTAATGTCATGGTTTGACCATGAGATGATTTGCATAAACCACTCAAAATCCACTCCAATGTTTCGAAAATCGCTTCAACCCCTTGATTAGATTATAACATTGTGGATCAAAGGCAGATTATTTTGATTAGTTCATTAGAGTTACTGATAAAACTAACCATTTGAAAACCACAGTACCTTAATTAATGAAAGGTTCATGAAAAGCTTGCTCTCTCTATAATTAAGAAACATTAAACTCTTCGGAAGTGCTGTCAGTTGGAGTTAGTTTAATAGGAGTTTGGCTTCATTGAAAGATGCATCATTATTTTCTAAAAATGGGTTCACTGTCCTTTTGGACACATTCATTTGTTGATATAAATCAGAAGCATAATCTTTCACAAAATGCTCCCATGTGAGTCACTTTGTTAAGGTTTTGTTCTTTGAAACAATTTGAAAAAAGACCTTCAGTTCATTTGCTATGGAAAATCATGGACAGAAACAGCTGGGAAGGATTTTTTTCTTTGCATGGACTTTGGCTCAAGTATCGTGAGACACTAAAGCTTTGTTCTAGAATACAAACCCTTCTGAATGGAAATGTGAAAAGTGAGAGCTGGAGCAGGAAGGAGAGGCAAGGGAGGGGGTAATCTAGAAGAGCCTGTTGTGCTCAAATGTGTGAGTCTTGAATCATGTGTCAGCAGAAGAATCAGCTTTTTCATGTATTGATTGGTCACTTTGAAGACAATATAACTCAGAAGCCAGAAATTCTGCAGTGAGTAACTCAAATCCTGACTCCCCAAAGTCTTGATGTGGAGATGCTGGTGTTGGACTGAGATCAGCACAGTAAGAAGTCTTACAAAACCAGGTTAAAGTCCAACAGGTTTGCTTGGAGTCACTAGCTTTCGGAGCGCAGCTCCCTCATCAGGTGAGTGGTGTTGGAGCTGCATCAGACAAGTGTATTCCATCACACTCCTGACTTGCGCTCACCTGATGAAGGAGCTGCACTCCGAAAGCTAGTAACTCCAAACAGACCTGTTGGACTTTAACCTGGTGTTTTAAGACTTCTTACTGTCCCCAAAGCCTGTTCAACATCTACAAGCACAAGTCAGGAGTCTGATAGTTGCCTGGATGAGTGCAGCTCCAACAACACTAGAAGCTCAACACCATCCAGGATAAAACAGCCTGCTTGATTGGCACCCTATACACCACCTCCAATATCTACTCCCTCCACCACAGATGTACATTAACAGCAATGTGTACCATCTACAAGATGCAATGTAGCAACTCACCAAGGTTTCTTCAATAGTACCTTTGAAATCTGTGATCTCTACCATCCAAGATAAAATGGCATCCCGATCTCAGAGGCCGCCAAAAGAATCCCCAACCTCCCCCCAGCTCCGGCTCCAGTGTATCAAGGACTGCAGGTTGAGGGCCCCCATCATGTCTGTGTCACCGTCGTCGCTGCTCGGCACCTGGGATTGCGGTTGGGGTCGGTGGCGAGGGATACCAAAAGGGCCCGCCTCACTACCAACATCTCCAGCAAGACATAAGACAAGATGCATGGTTGCATCGTGGACTGTGGGAGGAGGGGAAGAGAGAGACGGTGTGGTGGGAGGGGGTTGGGGAGGGAGGGGGGCTAGTGGTGGAGAGGGGGTGTGAGGTGGTGCTGGTGGAGCGGTGGGGTAGGGGTGGAGCTGGGGGTTGGGTGGTGTGGGGCTGGCACACGTGCCATGGGGAACTGCAACTCAGCGGGGTCTCACTTCCTCACCCGATGCTGACCCCCTCCGGGTGACTGCCCTTTTCTCGGGCCCACTGAACACGTCCAGTGCCCTCTGTTCTGCTGCAGTGAAGGGTGCAGATCCAGCGGTTCCCCTCCAGTCTTTTCCTTCTCTTGGTGATTGTGTGCAGCCTTCTCCTAGGGCAGGGGAGTGGGCGGTGGGGGAACAAAAAACATAATGTTAGACAGTCCAACGCATGCAACCCAGGGGTTAGTGACTTCAGTGGCCAGGGCACGTGGCCATGGCGGTCCGTATGGGTACCAGCATATGGTGCTATGTGGGGGTTCAGTTGTCCTCCTGGTGGGGGGCACATGCTGTCTACTCACCCTGGCTGCCCTGAGGAGGCCATGCAGTTTTTTTCTGCATTTCTGGCCAGTCCACGGGCTCCCAACCTCTGCTGCCTGCGCCTAGGTCCAGCGAACGGCGGCGGTTGGCTGTCTCCTTCCTATCCTGGATCACCCGCTCCTCCTCCATGGCGTCCATCAAAGTCTCCAGTTTGCCATCTGTGAATCTTGGTGCTGCTCAACTTGCTGCCATCTTGTTGGCTGGGATGGTGTGTAAGGGGAGTGGAGCGCTTATATGTGGCTGCAGCTGTCAACCTCCTGAGTGCCAATCCGAAACCCGGCGAATCAGACACCGTTTCACATTGGAATCGGTCGTGTTCCACATGGCATTGGTGCTAGCCCCTTAACGGTCGGTGAATCAGTCCAGGTACAGTACCAGTTTTGATGTTGTAGAAGTCTATGAATCCGGCCCTGGCGTCAACACGTCTCAGGAATGGAGAATCCGGCCGAAATTATCTTTGTGATAATGTTAACAGCCAGAACGAGAGCGCCACTGTTCAGCTTCCATCATGTCTTGAACATAATAAACAGTGCTCATGTACCTATTGCACACCAGAAGATGGCCCAGCAGCTTAGATCAACAGGAAGGGCTTCTCTTCTATGAGAGTTTAATTCACTGCAGAACGATAATTCACTGGTGTTTACAGAAACAGCTGGGAAGATTTTTCCTTGAACAGACTTGGGCTCAAGGCCCGTCGGACAAAGGTTTTGTTGCAGGATGGAATGAGAAATTTCACACCATAGAAATCTAAAGCAAAGTACATAAATCCCACAAATATGCTCATCTGGAGTTTTCAATCCACATATTATTGGTTCGTGTAATCTGTGTAGGTTTTTCAGGTCTTCATATCCTTGTCGGAACTTGTATCCTGAAATAGCAACAATTATGTAAACAGAACAGTCTGCAATCACTTCCGTTTCATGTCTGCTCCTAATGAAGCTCTCAGAATTACAGGAAGTGCTAATTCCTCTTGCGAGGGAGTGGCAACTGAAGATAATGGATTCTGATTGAGGAACTCTGAAATTGTTAAAATTTGACTTTGGCTTTTGGTCTGATTAAAAGTCTTACAAATCTTCCTCCCAGAATTAAGAAACATTGAAAGCACATTTGAATAATATTTAACACAATGAAAATGGAAATGCTTGTATGGAAAAGTCACTTTGAAGAGAAATGATTATCACTATTTGATGTGATATATTTAGAGTCACACTCTTCACTTTCCAATTATTGAAGTGAACTGTCCAAAAATGAAAATGATGCATCCTAGTATTTACTCTGTATTCGATTTCAACACCAACATTCAAAGGAAGGATTCTCCGGCCTCTCGGCCGTGTGTTTCCTGGTGCCGGGAGGCAGCATGACATGTGCTTGTGGCGGGATTTTCTGCTCCCGCCACGACCAATGGGAATTTCTTTGTAAGTACGGACGTTGAGGTCTTTGTAGTTGAACTGATCAGAGAACATATGGCTTTGCAAATGAACAAAACTGTTTATTGATTAACTAAAACACTCAAGGGTTTTTATGACGTCTACTGAGATTACAGTTGGATACGATGGCTAAATACAAACAACTATGATTAACTATCATTAATTACTGTTGATTCAAGAGCTGCTCGATATGCGATTGTGTGGTAAACCACTGTTGCACCTGTATTAGGTGATGTAAGGTAGGACATGTACTACAGGTTCGTCGGTAGCCCCTCCCTGCTGGTTCCGCCCAGTAGGAGGAGCGTGTCCTCTATTCAGCAGCCATTTCGCCAGCTGCTGTGGGAGGCCACACATCTTACTGCAATAAAGCCACAGTTGTATCCAACCTTAGTCTGTGTACAATTGATCATGTATCAGACTATACTCTGTGCTTGCTTGTCCCGCTTGTCTCTCTATCTCTCTCTCTCTCTGTGCTGTCCAGGAGAATACATCCTGTCTCCCATGTGGCCTGTCTTCTCGTGACCTACTCTTGTAGCCACGCCACCTGTGGTCATTTGCTAGAATACATCCGGTGTGGGTGTCTTCCAGCGACCTCCTCCTGTAGCCCCGTCACCTGTGGTCAGATACTAGAGTAGTAATGTATACATACATACACTAATGTTTACATATGGTTTGGTTATTATATTATATACATAGATGATAGTTCACATATCATCACAATTTCCTTTGAAGCCACCCCATGCTGCCGGGAAACACGCAGGTAGGGGTGTGCTGCCGTCAGGAGCAGAGAATCCCAATGCCAGCGAATGGCTGGAGGATTTCAGCCAAACTCTTTAAAGCTGTTACAATATTTAATGATAGTAAAACCACATGCTGCTGGAAATCTGAAATCAATACAGAAAATGCTGGAAATAATCAACTAGTCAGGCTGTATTTGTTGGGAGGGAAACAGTAATAATGGGTGAAATGTAAGTCAGTCTCCACCCCCGCTCACCCCTCTCCCTAACTCCCCCACTGAAGTGAGTTCAAGGGTGGGAGGAGGCCTGTCTGATTGGGCAGGAGGATGCAGGGTGGCAAACCCTCTGCCTTTTCATGTCTCCTTGATGAATCGCAGGGCAGGAATGGGGGCAGGGTTGCCTTCCAGCGCAGGCGTATTGAGGTGATAAGTGGCTACTTAAGGACCGCTTAAGGGCCTCACCTCACCACCGCTTGTATTCAGCCAGCGGTATGTGGGAATCTCGCCACTTGAGAAGGTTGTCTATCATACATTATTGGGCTCACCATAGCCTTCTGGGGGCAGGGTCCCTCCTTTTCAAGTTAAATCGAGAATCCTGTTTGGAACATGGAGGTAGAGGGCACTGAAAGCCAGCCCGGGCCTTTGTTGTCAAAACCCTCCCACTCCCTGGCCTCCCTCCTCTGACCCCCATCCTGTCCATACCCGCCTCTTTCTGGGCATCAATGGCCTGGGTGTAATACCAGCAGAGACCATCATTCCCAATGGCACTGCCGGTAATGGAGGACTCCCAGCCTCCGTTTGCCGTCGTGTGATTTCTGCCTCACTGAGATCTTTATTGAGTGGGAGGCCTGACACTGATCCAGTAGGTGCTCAATTATCTGGCAATTGCTTTGGGCCTCCTGGAGAGAGGCATTGCAAGACTACCACCAGTTCTCCAACCAGTGGGCGAAACCCTGTCATACTCGTTAATTTCCGGCCAATACTTCACCCTTTATCAGAAGCTTTCCACAGATGCCGCCTGATCTACTGAATGTTTCCAGTGTTTCTGGTTTTATCTCAGCATTTCCTGACCCGGTGTTCCTCCTTTAATTTGCTTGGGAAGAGAGCACGTTTCCATTGTGCTGTGTTTGTCCACCTCCATTTGACCAAACCACAGCAAAACTGGTCAATGATATTCAAGGGCAAACTGCAGTTTAACACAGGAAGATGTTTATGATTGATGAGATCAATTATCACAGCCCCAGAATATTTCTGCCAAAATACCCTGGGACAATGTGTTCAGTCTGAAACCTTCAGCTGCTTCAACAATTACCTTCATGAGGTCAGAGGTAGACTGCTTTCTTATGATTCCAAGTGTTCAGTTCCATTCATAAATCCTCCAAAAATGAAGTTTGTTTTTGAATATTCCTCTGACATCTGGACTTTTTGTGGTTCTTAATTGCTGGTATGCATGATTTATCGTCCCAGGGATAGACTGTAGTTGTACTCTGGTACTTGTTTTAAGCTAGTTTATTAACACCACATCTGAACAGGCTACAGAGTAGGTATCTTGTTCCTGAGCATGGTGTGTTGCAACCTCTCTCTAGCACGTCGAGGACATGATGGACTTCTGTTAGTGATACATTATCATCTACATCATTTATTAGCATACCAATTCTGTTGATCCTCACTCTACACAGCTCATGCTACCTAAAGACCTGTTGTGCAGTGAATTGGCCACTGGGTCATAATCTCCTGGGCGTCCGTACGTCTGCACAAGGGCACTTGAAGCCAATATATGAAGATGGCAGATACTTATACTGACAACTGGAAGACAGGTGCTGATGGCCTTGGCCTCCAGTGACTGACTGCTTGGAAAGGCATTGGAAGAGGTGAACAAAAATTTAAAAATCAGCTAACTAAGAAGGGGCCCCTTGGAAAACAAGGCAGGCACCCTCTCAGCCCACTGCAGAGACTGCCATGCCAGAGTGGGCTCCTGAGTCACGTCAGGCAATTATATGTTTCTGGAACCTACCTCTTCATTCACCTAGTGAATTGAAACAAATCTGTTGGACTTTAACCTGGTGTTGTAAGACTTCTTACTGTACATCAGGCGATGTTTAACAGAATTGACCACCATGACTCAAACTATTGTCTTATGAGGCATTAAGGATGCCACAGAATCATGCCAGTCCAAAGGAGGTCCTGGACAGCATTCAGGCAGTTAACATTTTATCAACACAAGTACCAGCCAATAATCGTCTGCTAAATTATCCTTGGCCTCATTCTGCCAAGGTTATGATGGTTGTTGCCTGCCTTGGCTCTACCTGCCTCAATATAAAGTCGGAGTTTAGTTTCAACTGGCTAAGCTCGCAGATGCACAGTAGGGAGCCCCAAGAGAACTTGATTACCAGCAGCTTCCAGCACCGCACCAATCGCTTTCATGAGGGGCAGCCACTCTCCAATCTGTCTTGTCACCCACAAATCTTATATGTCATGTAACGATTCTGCTACCATCACTAAGCTTTCATCCTGCTACATTACAGGGACAGGTTCATATTCCAGCAGTGACCTTCCACATTTGTATTTGGGGATCCAAATATTCCAGAGCTAGGCATAAAGAATCATTCACTCAATAAAGTATACATGAGTGAAAGCTCAAACATTGTTAAACCATAACCAAGCAACAATATCTGGCTTTAAAGATTAAAACTTTGATGCCACCCTGGTGTGTCTATGTGCTCTATTTAATGCATTTCCTTGAGCTGTGATGAGGTACAGGCCCGGACTCTACAGCTGAGGTTTGGATTTTCAGAAGGCTTTTGATAAGGTCCCCATATGAGGATAGTATGAGGATAGTAAACAAAATTAGGACAACACATGGGATTGGGAGTAAAATGCTGTTATGGATTGAGAATTAGTTAACAAACAGAAAATGGTAAATATGAATAAATGGGTCAATCTCAGGATGGCAGGCTATTACTAGTGGAGCACTGTATGGACCAGTGCTGGGCCACAGCTGCTCACAATCTATGGACGCAATTTACCGGCTGTGTCCTTCCAGAATCAGGAGAGGACACAGCCAGTAGATCCCAGGAGAAGCCTCTCCCAGTATTCCCGATGGTCGATACGCCTCACGAGGTCTAACGAGATCTTGTGCGACATCACAATCTTGATCCCACCCACAATACTCGGGGCGCAGACTTGCAGAGCAAAGTGAGGTTAAAAATTCACTTAATTCTGCCTTCGCTAGATTGAACCGGCTCCCGGGATCTTCGCTGAGGAGACGCCAGCTGTGTGCTGATTGACACAGGTCCCCACAAACAGGAACCAGACATACTTGGGGAGGTCTTCCAGGCGATCAGAGGCCCCTAGGTGGCTGGTATCTGGGCAGGGCGGTACCCTGATACTGCTGATGCTACCGGGGCACCTTGGCGCTGCCAATCTGGCGCTGCCAGGTTGCCAGGCTGGCAGTGCCAAGGTGCCTGGCATTTTGCCCACGCCAGGGATGGGGCCTGAAGGAGCCCTGTCCATGTGAAGTGGGGCGCGAGGCGCTCAAGGACGCCCCCCCCCCCCAACAGGTGTACTTAGAAATGGCGCACAATCCCTTCTTGTACCGAGGAGCTCCGATCGTCGGAGTGCAGGAAATGTGGCCTAGTGTGGCCTCGGTTGGACGTTCCCTGTCGATGCCCAAAAGAAGAGGGTACTGTTTGATAGCGGGGTTGTTCCCAGCGCTACAAATGCAGGGAATGACCCCTCTAATCCTGCCCAGAACAGACTCTGTTTTTTGGTTAGATAGCGTCCTATATAAATGATTTGGGTGTGGGGGCCAAATGTGATATTTACAAATTTGCTGATGACACAAAACTAGATGGGAATGTAAGTTACGAGAGGATACAAGGAAGCTTCAAGAGGACTTGGACAGGCTAAGTGAATGGGCAAGAACATGGCAGATGGAATATAATGTGAATAAGTCTGAAGTTATCCACTATGGTGGAAAAAACAGAAAGGCAGAGTGTTTCTCAAATGGTGAGAAGTTGGGAAGTGTTTATGTCCAAACGGACCTGAGTGAAGACCTTGTTTTTAAAAAATAATTTTTATTGAGATTTTCAAAAAAATATCAAAAACAGAAAATAACAACAAGAAAACAGTATTAACAAAAAAAAAGAGATAAAACACAATAACCCCCAAAACCAACCCCCCCCCCCCCCCCCCCCCCCAGCAACTACAAAAAGAAGAAATAGGTAAGCACCCGGCATATTCAATAAACACATGTACATATTTCTCCCCTCCCCCGAAACCAAGCCCCTCCTTCCCCCCCCCCCCCTCCCCCCCTCCTCCCCCGACCCCCCTCTCTCCCCCCCCGGGTTGCTGCTGCTGCCGGCCTCTTTTCCTACCGTTCTGCCAGGAAGTCAAGGAGAGGCTGCCACCGCCTAAAGAACCCCTGTACTGATCCCCTCAGGGCAAATTTCACCTTCTCCAATTTGATGAACCCCGCCATATCATTGATCCAGGCCTCCACGCTTGGGGGCCTCGCATCCTTCCATTGAAGCAAAATCCTCCGCCGGGCTACTAGGGACGCAAAGGCCAAAACACCGGCCTCTTTCGCCTCCTACACTCCCGGCTCCACTGCAACCCCAAACATTGCGAGTCCCCAGCCTGGCTTGACCCTGGATCCTACCACCCTCGACACCGTCCTTGCTACCCCCTTCCAAAATTCCCCCAGCGCTGGGCATGCCCAGAACATATGGGCATGGTTCGCTGGGCTCTCCGAGCACCTAGCACACCTGTCTTCGCCCCCGAAAAACCTACTCATCCTCGTCCTGGCCATTTGGGTCCTATGTAGCACCTTGAACTGTATGAGGCTAAGCCTCGCTCAGGAAGAGGAGGAATTCACTCTTTCCAGGGCATCCGCCCACGTCCCCTCCTCAATCTCCTCACCCAGCTCCTCTTCCCATTTACCCTTCAGCTCCTCCACCGAGGCCTCATCCACCTCCTGCATGACGTGGTACACGTCCAAAATCCTCCCTCCTCCAACCCACACCCCCGAGAGCACCCTGTCCGGTACCCCACGTGGGGGCAGCAGAGGGAACCCCTCCACCTGCCGCCTGGCAAACGCCCTAACCTGCATGTACCTAAACATGGTCCCTGGGGGGAGCCCAAACTTCCCCTCTAACTCACCCAGGCTCGCGAACCTCCCATCCACAAACAGGTCCCTCAACCTCCTAATACCTACCCTGTGCCAGCCAAGAAACCCGCCATCGATGTTCCCTGGTACAAACCGGTGATTTCCCCGTATCGGGGACTCCATCGAGCCCCCCACCTCCCCACTATGCCATCTCCATTGCCCCCAGATTTTGAGGGTAGCCGCCACCACCGGGCTCACAGTATACCTCGTTGTAGGCAGCGGCAATGGCGCCGTTACCAGCGCCTCCAGGCTTGTGTCCACACAGGACGCCATCTCCATCCTCTTCCATGCTGCCCCTGCCCCGTCCATTACCCACTTACGCACCATCACTGCATTGGCAGCCCAATAGTACCCACAGAGGTTGGGCAACGCCAGCACCACCCTATCCCTGCCCCGCTCCAAAAACACCCTTCTCACCCTCGGAGTCCCATGCACCCATACAAATCCCGTAATACTCCTGTTGACCCTCCTAAAAAAGGCCTTCGGGATAAAGATGGGGAGGCACTGGAACAGGAACAAAAACCTCGGGAGCACCGTCATCTTGACTGACTGCACCCTGCCCGCCAGCGACAGCGGCAACATGTCCCATCTTTTAAACTCCTCCTCCATTTGCTCCACCAGCCTAGTGAGGTGAAGTTTGTGTAGGGCCCCCCAGCTCCTTGCCACCTGGACTCCCAGGTACCTAAAACTCCTCCCTGCCCTTTCAGTGGGAGCCTACCAATCCCCTCCTCTTGATCCCCCGGGTGCACGACGAACAGCTCACTCTTACCCAGGTTGAGCCTATACCCTGAAAAGCCCCCAAATTCCCTAAGAATCTTCATCACCTCCTGCATTCCCCCCACAGGGTCCGCCACATATAGCAACAAGTCATCTGCATATAGTGACACTCGGTGCTCCTCCCCACCCCGCACCATACCCCTCCAATTCTTCGACTCCCTCAACGCCATGGCCAGGGGCTCAATTGCCAACGCAAAGAGCAAGGGGGACAGGGGACACCCCTGTCTCATCCCCCGGTACAACCGAAAGTACTCCGATCTCCTCCTATTCGTGGCTACGCTCGCCATCGGGGCCTCATATAACAGCCTCACCCAACTGACAAACCCCTCCCCAAACCCAAACCTTTCTAACACCTCCCACAGATACCCCCACTCAACCCTATCAAAGGCCTTCTCCGCGTCCAATGCTAACACTATCTCCGCCTCCCCTTCTACCGCTGGCATCATTATAACATTCAGAAGCCTACGTATATTGGTGTTCAGCTGCCTTCCCTTCACAAACCCCGTCCTCTATCCTTGTGCCCAAGATCTTCGCCAACAGCTTGGCATCCACATTTAACAATGAGATCGGCCTATATGATCCACACTGCAGGGGGTCCTTGTCCCGTTTAAGGATCAAGGAAATCAGCGCCTATGACATAGTCGGAGGCAAAGCCCCCCCCCCCCCCTCCCCCCCCCCCCCCCCCCCCCCCCCCCCCTCCCTTGCCTCGTTAAAGGTCCTAACCAACAGGGGGCCCAGCAGGTCTGCGTACATTTTGTAAAATTTGACCGGGGACCCATCCGGCCCCGGCGCCTTCCCCGACTGCATGTTGCCTATCCCTTTGACCAGCTCGTCGAGCTCAATCGGCGCCCCCAGCCCCTCCACTTGCCCCTCCTCCACCTTCGGAAATCTCAGCCTGTCCAAAAAGCACCCCATTTCCCCCCCCCCACCCCCCCTCCACCGGGGGCTCGGACCGGTACAATTCCCCACAAAAGTCCCTGAAGACCCCATTAATATAAACCCCCCTTCGCACCACATTTCCTCCCCTATCCGTCACTCCACCAATCTCCCTGGCCGCGTCCCGCTTACGGAGCTGATACGCCAGCACCCTACTCGCCTTCTCCCCATATTCGTACACCACTCCCTGTGCCTTCCTCCACTGAGCTTCCGCCTTTCTAGTGGTCAGTAAGTCAAACTTGGCCTGATGGTTACGCCGCTCCCTCAGCAATCCCTCCTCCGGAGCCTCCGCGTATCTCCTGTCCACCCTCACCATCTCCCCCACCAACCTCTACCTCTCTCTTTGCTCTCCCCTCTCCCTGTGCGCTCGGATGGAATCAACTTCCCTCTAATCACCGCCTTCAATACCTCCCAAACCGTCCCTACCTGGACCTCCCCATTATCATTGGCCTCTAAGTACCTCTTGATACACCCTCGAACCCGCCCGCCCACCTTCTCATCCGCCAGCAGTCCCACCTCCAGGCGTCAGAGCGGGCGCTGGTCCCTCTCCTCCCCCAGCTCAAGGTCTACCCAGTGCGGGGCATGATCTGAAATGACTATGGCCGAATACTCGGTATCCTCCAACCTCAAAATCAGCCCCCTGCTCCGAACAAAAAAATCGATCCAGGAATAGGCTTTATGCACGTGGGAGAAAAATGAATACTCCCTGGCCCTCGGCCTCACAAACCTCCAAGGATCCACCCCTCCCATCTGATCCATAAACCCCCTCAACACCTTAACAGCCGCGGGCCTCCTGCCCGTCCTGGACATGGATCGATCCAATGGGGGATCCAGCACTGTATTAAAGTCCCCCCCCAGTATCAGGCCCCCCGTCTCTAGATCCGGAATGCGGCCCAAAATGCGCCACATAAAACCCGCATCATCCCAGTTTGGGGCATAGACATTCACCAGCACCACCTGCTCCCCTTGAAACCTGCCACTCACCATCACATACCTCCCTCCACTGTCAGCCACCACCTTTGACGCCTCAAACGATACCCTTTTTCCCACCAGAATCGCCACCCCCCGATTTTTTGTATCCAGCCCCGAATGAAACACCTGGCCTACCCAGCCCTTCCCCAGTCTAACCTGGTCCGCCACCTTCAGGTGCGGCTCCTGGAGCATAGCCACGTCCGCCTTCAGCCCCTTCAGGTGCGTAAACACCCGGGCCCGTTTGACCGGCCCATTCATCCCCCTCACATTCCAAGTTATCAGCCGGATCAGAGGGCTCCCTGCCCCCCCCTCCCCCCCCTGCCGACTGGCCATAACCCATCCCCTGCCCACCCCAGGCCAGCACCCCCCGCTCGGCCAGTTCCCCACGGCAGCAAACCCCCATCCCGGCCCCCCCCTGCATACCCCAGCTCCTTCCTGGCCATTTCAGCAGCAACTCGGTACCCCCCCCCCCCCCCCCCCCACCCCCCCCCCCCCCACCCAAGGCTAGGACCCCTCCCAGCCGCATTACTACCTCCATAGCTCTCCCGTGAGCCAGCTAACTTCTGCTGATCCAGGAGGCTCCCGCCACACCTCCGACCCCTCCCAACATGGGGCTACTTCTCCTCCCCCATACCCATCAGCAGATCCTCCTCCTCCCCCTCCCGCGCTTCTCAACTCCGACCCTGCCCCCATCCACCCTCAGCGCGGGAAACAAAAGAAAAGCCCGTGCTTTCCCCCTATCCACCGAACCCACGCAAAAAAGACAGCGCCCCACCACACACAACACACAACCAACTTAAAACAGCATGAAACAGCATAAAACAGAGACCCTTCCCACCAAAAGTTAACAGTTATTTACAAACCCCCGACCCTCAGTTAGAGTCCAACTTCTCGGCCTGCACAAAGGCCCACGCCTTCTCCAGGGACTCAAAATAAAAGTGCCGGTCCTTGTCGGTGACCCACAGACGCGCCGGCTGTAACATGCCAAACTTCACACTCTTTCTGTGGAGCACAGCCTTCGTCCGGTTGTACCCGGCCCTCCGCTTAGCCACCTCCGCACTCCAGTCCTGGTAGATCCGCACTACCGTGTTCTCCCACTTGCTACTCCACTCCTTCTTGGCCCACCTAAGCACGCACTGTCGATCAACGAACCGGTGGAACCGCACCAGCACCGCCCGTGGCGGCTCATTCAGCTTGGGCCTCCTGGCCAGTATTCTGTGGGCCCCCTCCAGCTCCAGGGGCCCCTGGAAGGACCCAGCTCCCATCAGCGAGTTCAGCAAAACGACCACATAGGCCCCCAGGTCTGACCCCTCCAGCCCCTCCGTGAGGCCCAGGATCCGCAAATATTTCCTCCTCGACCGGTTCTCCATTTCCTTGAACCGCTCCTGCCACTTCTTATGGAGCGCCTCGTGCATCTCCACCTTTGCTGCGAGGGCCACGGCCACATCCTCTCTTTCGGAGGCTTGTTGTCGGAGCTCCCGGATCTCCACCCCTGGGCTGACTGCGTCGCCAGCAGCTTGTCCGTATTAGCCTTCAGCGAGTCCAGCAGCTCCATCTTTAGCTCCTGAAAACAGCGCTGGAGAGTCTCCTGCTGCTCCTGCGCCCACTGCCTCCATTCCTCGAGGCCTCCGCTGGCCGCCATCTTGATTCTCTTCCCCCGCTTTTTCTTAGGCGCTGCCACCGCTATTCTGCTGGCCCCACTCCTGGTCCAATCCATAGACCACTGGGGATCCGCTGCAGACACCTTCCCACGTCGGGAACCGTTGAGCAAGTACCGCTGGGGCCCTTAAAAGAGGCCAAATGTCCGTTCCTGGCGGGAGCTGCCGAACGTGCAGTTTAGCTCCGCATAGCCGCAACCGGAAGTCGAGTGAAGACCTTGTTTAAAGACACTGAAAGCGAGCATGCAGGTGCAGCAAGTAGTTTATGAAAGCAAATGGTACGTTGGCCTTCATCGCAAGGGGATTTGAGTACAGGAGTGAAGATGTCTTGCTGCAATTGTATAGAGACTTGGAAAGACTGTGCCTGGAGTATTTTGCACAGTTTAGGTCTCCTTTTCTAAGGAAGAATGCATTTGCCGTAGAAGGCGTTCAATGGAGATTCTAATCCCTGGAATTACAGACTAATCCCTGGAATGACAGAATTGTTTTATAAGGAGAGATTGAAGAAACGGTGCCGGTATTTTCTTGAGCTTTGCAGAATGAGAGGTGATCGTATTGAAACTTACGAGATTCTTACAAGACGCAACAGGGTAGATGTGGATAGGATGTTTCCCTTGCCTGGTGAGTCCAGAACCAGAGGAAATAGTCTGAAAATAAGTTGCAGACAATTTAAGACTGAGATAAGGAGGAATTTCTTCTCTCTGAGAGCAGTAAATCTTTGGAATTCTCTATCCCCCAGAAGGCTGTGGAAGCTCAATCATTGAGCATGTTCAAGACAGAAATCGATAAATTTCTGGATACTAATTGTTGAGACCATCAATTCACACGACACGTGGTTAGAAGCGAACAGTGGTTTTAATCGTCTTACAACAGAGCCTGCCTGTGACAAGATGAACTCTCGATGAACTGTCAGGCAGGCTCACAACAACAACCTTTATACTTCTGGTTAGGGGGAGGAGCCATGGGCGGAGCCAAGGGTGGAGCCCAGTATAAACTCCTCATCTCCCCCTATGGGTAGAGCCATGCAACTACACATGATCTGATACAAGGTACAGGCTCAACACATGTTGTACAATACAGTGTGGCTTATTAGTGTTTATAATTCACCACACTAATGATATCAAGGGATAGGGAACAGGACAGGAAAATGTTGTTGAGGTAAATCATCAGCCATGATCCAGCTGAATGGTAAAGCATACTTGATGAACCAAATAGCCTACTCCCGTTCCTATGTTTCTACATTCCAATGGGGTTGAGGCAGGTTGCTGATCTCCATGCCAGAGGGAAAAGCATTGACTCCAGATATTCCACCGGCTGAGATACACGCACATTGGTTGGTGTGGCCACTGAGCCCCATGCTGATAACGAGCCTCTGGAGTTGTCCATGAGGCAGAAAATGTTGGATGTTTCACGGGAGATACGTGAAGATCTGGTGGAGTTGTGACCAGGCTTAGACAGTGGAGGAATCCATCCAGGCTTTAGAACAGTGGGGGCTATGAGGGGACCTAATTGAGGCATAAAAAACTATAAAGGGCCCAGATAGGGGAGACAGAATAGGCTAATTCCCCCTAGCTGAGGGTTCAATTACCAGGGCACACTGAGTAAAGATTATGGTTGAAGGATTAGAGATGACATGAGGAAAATGTTTCACCCAGAGGGTGGTGGGCATCTAGAATTCACTGCCTAACTTGGTAGTTGAGGTTGAAATGCTCAACCCATTTTAAAGATATCTGGATCTGCATCTGAAGTGCTGTAACCTGCAAGACAATGGACCAGCTTCTAGAAAGTGGGGTTAAAATGAGCGGCTAGTGTTAGAACATAGAACATAGAACATTACAGCGCAGTACAGGCCCTTCGGCCCTTGATGTTGCGCCGTCCTGTGAAACCCCTCTAAAGTCCCTCTACACTATTCCTTTATCGTCCATATGCCTGTCCAATGACCATTTGAATTTGTTTAGTGTTGGCGAGTCCACTACTGTTGCAGGCAGGGCATTCCACGCCCTTACTACTCTCTGAGTAAAGAACCTACCTCTGACATCTGTCCTATATCTATCTCCCCTCAATTTAAAGCTATGTCCCCTCGTGCAGGACATCACCATCCGAGGAAAAAGGCTCTCAATATCCACCCTATCTAATCCTCTGATCATCTTGTATGCCTCAATTAAGTCACCTCTTAACCTTCTTCTCTCTAACGAAAACAGCCTCAAGTCCTTCAGCCTTTCCTCATAAGATCTTCCCTCCATACCAGGCAACATCCTTGTAAATCTTCTCTGTACCCTTTCCAATGCTTCCACATCCTTCCTATAATGTGGCGACCAGAACTGCACGCAATACTCCAAATGCGGCCGCACCAGAGTTTTTTTCTATTTTTAGCTGGTGTAGACATGATGGGCTAAATGGTCTATTTCTGTGCCGTAACATTTCTATGGTTCTATGAGCATTGCAATTTCCCTCTTGCCTGCACATCTAGCTTCCTGCGTCAGAAAATTGATGACTCATTCAGATTCAGAAGCAGCAGAGCTGTCAGCCAATGCTGGGTTTAAGTGCAGATCTCCTGGCTGTTGCATTGCCTCCAAGCTCAAGCAGGCAGTGCCAACAGAGTATATTTCCTTACTTCTTATTCAGCAACTTGCATTTATTATTCAGCAAGTCCAGCAAGGAAATGTTTCCCTTATGCTGAAGATAGTTTTTGTGGTGGTATGATTTGCATAGCTGTCTGCCATTGGTGCAGAACACTGGCTTACCATTGGTCCTGGTCGGTCATGTGCCTCTCGACCAATTGGTTGAGACCAGTCATGTGACGGCTCCGACCAGTCATGTGACGGCTCCCCGATTGGTCGAGAGGCTGAATTAACCCCGCCTCCAGAGCGAGGTATAAATACCCAGAACGCCCGGCGGTCGTCCATTTACTGTAGTCCACCGCAGGGCTAACTTCTAGCTTATTAAAGCCTAACTTTTGTACAGCAACTCGTCTCGCGTTCGATTGATGGTTCATCAATTTAATAAGCTAGAATTTTGAAGATGGAGCTCCAGATCAAGCCCGAATGCCTCCGCATCAGCCCGCAAACTCAGAACGCTTCCGAAATCTTTAAACATTGGCTGGCATGTTTCGATGGATACCTGGTGTCCGCAAACAGCCCCCCCACCATGGCACAGAAGCTTCACATCCTCCACTCCAGCGTGGGCATGGCGGCCTACGCGATGATTGCGGAGGAAAAAGATTACGATGCGGCCATGCTTAAGCTGAAGGACAGTTTCGTAAACCGGTAAACAGAGTATTCGCCCGACATCTGCTGGCTACCAGACAACAGCTCCCCGGTGAGTCCTTAGACGAATTTTACCAGGCCCTCGCTGTCCTGGGGAGGAATTGCTCCTGCCTCCAAGTTTCAGCCACGGAGTACATGGAACTTTTGATTAGAGATGCTTACGCGGCTGGGATGCAGTCTGCCGTTATCCGCCAGCAGATGCTGGAAAAAGACGACCTCAGCCTAACTGAGGCACGGACTCGCTCCACCTCCCTGGAGGTCGCCGATTTAAACGCCCGCGCCTATGTCCCCAGCCGCACTGCAGCACCCTGCCATCCACCCCACCGCCATCCGCCACTCCCGACCCCCCTCAGGCCTGCGCTGCGAGACACCCCGACAAGTCCGTGGGGCCCCGCTGCTATTTCTGTTGGTTCGCTAAACACCCTTGCCCGCTCTGCCCGGCCTGCTCCACCCTCTGTAAGAGCTGCGGGAAGAAGGGCCACTTTTCATCCGTCTGCCAGGCCAAATCGCTCGCTGCTGTACCGCCCAGTGACCGGGGATCCCCCCCTCCGGGCCCTCCAGTACGCCACGCCAAACTCTCCCCCCCCGCCCCCGGGCCCCTGTGCCCGGTCTGTGCGCCTCTCCCTCTCCTCCGTGCCCTTCCGGGCCCTTCCAGCGCACCGCGCAACTCTCTCCTCGCCGCCTCCGGGCCCCTGCGCCTGGGCTGCGTGCCTCTCTGCCCCGCTCTTAGCCGCTCCGGTCGGTCCGCCGGCACCGCTAACCCCACCCCCAGCAAACATGAGGGCCCCGCGGGCGCCGCCATCTTGGGCCCCGGACGCCACGTGCGGTTCCTGGGCGCCGCCATATCAGGGCCCCGACTCCACGTGCGGGTCTTGGGTGCCGCCATCTTGGGACCCCGACTCCACGTGCGGATCCTGGGCACCACCATCCTGGACTGGCACGCAAGGTTCTGCCAGCTACTACTCGGCCGACGACGACTACGACGATGGTTCTTCTCCACGGCTCGCGGCCATTCAACTCGACCAGTCATGGCCACGCGCGCTCGCCAAAACAACGATGCTGATCTACCTCAACGGCCACGAGACGGGCTGCCTGCTGGACTCCGGGAGCACGGAAAGCTTCGTTCACCCTGCCACGGTAAGACGCTGTGCGCTCCCTGTCCATCCTGTAGAACACAAAATCGGGTTAGCCTCAGGTTCGCATTCCGTCCGCATCACTGGCTGCTGTATCGCGGATCTCACGGTCCAAGGGAAGGTTTTTAAAAATTACAAACTCCTTGTCCTCCCTGACCTTTGCGCACCGGCACTCCTAGGACTGGACTTCCAGTGCAACCTGCAGAGCTTGACCTTCTAATTCGGCGGCCCTATACCCCCCTCACTGTCTGCAGCCTCGCATCCCTCAAAGTGGACCCCCCCTCCTTGTTTGCTAATCTCACCCTCGATTGCAAACCCGTCGCGACACGGAGCAGACGGTACACAGCCCAGGACCGGACCTTCATCAGGTCCGAGGTCCAGAGGTGCTGAAGGAAGGGGTCATCGAGGCCAGAAACAGTCCCTGGCGAGCCCAAGTGCTGGTGGTCCGGACTGGGGAGAAAAACCGGATGGTCATCGACTACAGCCAGACCATCAACCGGTTTACGCAACTGGACGCGTATCCTCCCCCGTATTTCCGTCATGGTAAACGATATCACGAAATACAAAGTCTTCTCCACTGTGGACCTTAAGTCCGCTTATCACCAGCTCCCCCTCCGCGCGAGTGACCGCAAATACACCGCGTTTGAGGCAGATGGGCGCCTTTACCACTTCCTTAGGGTTCCATTCGGTCTCGGTCTTCCAACGGAAGATGGACCGAATGGTCGACAAGTACGGATTACGGGCTACCTTCCCGGACCTTGATAATGTCACCATCTGCGGCCATGGCCAGCAGGACCATGACGCCAACCTCCAGAAATTCCTCCAAACCGCAAAACTCCTTAACCTCACTTACAATAAGGATAAGTGCGTGTTTAGCACCGACCGTCTAGCCATCCTCGGCTACGTAGTGCGTAACGGAGTGATAGCCCCGACCCCGAACGCATGCGCCCCCTGATGGAACTCCCTCTCCCCAATACCCCCAAATCCCTCAAATGCTGCCTGGGTTTCTTCGCTTACTACGCCCAATGGGTTCCCAACTACGACGACAAGGCCCGTCCCCTCATTCAAACCACGACCTTCCCGCCGTCGACAGAGGCCTGCCAGGCCTTTAGCCACATCAAAGCGGACATCGCAAAGGCCACGATGCGCGCCATCGACGAGTCCTTCCCCTTCCAGGTTGAGAGCGACGCATCAGAAGTAGCTCTGGCGGCCACCCTGAACCAAGCGGGCAGACCCGTGGCCTTCTTCTCCAGAACCCTCCAGGCTTCCGAACTCCGCCACTCCTCTGTGGAAAAGGAAGCCCAGGCCATAGTCGAAGCTGTGCGACATTGGAGGCACTATTTGGCCGGCAGGAAGTTTACCCTCCTCACAGACCAATGGTCAGTAGCCTTCATGTTCGATAATGCACAGAAGGGCAAGATTAAGAATGACAAGATCTTACGGTGGCGGATCGAGTTGTCCACGTACAACTATGAGATCTTGTATCGTCCTGGGAAGCTCAATGAGCCTCCTGATGCCCTGTCCCGCGGTACCTGCGCCAGCGCGCAGATAGACCGCCTTCGCTCCCTCCACGCGGACCTCTGCCATCCAGGGGTGACCCGTTTCAACCATTTCATAAAGGCCCGCAACCTGCCTTTCTCCATCGAGAAAGTCAGGACTGTCACTAGGGACTGCCACATCTGCGCAGAGTGCAGACCGCACTTCTACCGCCCCGAGCGCGCACATCTGATCAAAGCATCCCTTTCCTTCGAACGTCTCAGCATTGACTTCAAGGGGCCCCTTCCCTCTAGCAACCGCAACATTTACTTCCTGGCGGTAATTCTCCATCTTCTCCCTGTTCGGCTACCCCGCATACATACATAGCGATCGGGGGTCCTCATTTATGAGCGACGAGCTGCGTCAATTCCTGCTCAACAGGGGCATTGCCTCTAGCAGGATGACCAGCGATAACCCTCGGGGTAACGGACAGGTCGAGCAGGAGAATGGTATCATCTGGAAGACCATACTACTGGGCCTCCGGTCCAGAGATCTCCCTATTTCAAGAGGTTATCCCCGATGCCCTACATTCTATCCGCTCACTCCTCTGTACCGCAACAAATCAGACACCTCATGAACGTCTTCTTGTTTTCCCCAGGAAGTCGTCCTCCGGATCCCCTCTCCCGACGTGGCTCGCCGCCCCCGGACCCATCTTGCTCCGGAAGCATGTGCGGGTGCACAAGTCCGACCCGTTAGTGGAACAAGTCCAGTTACTCCACGCTAACCCGCAGTATGCGTACGTGAAGTACCCCGACGGTCGGCAGGACACGGTCTCCCTCCGGGACCTGGCACCCGCCGGCGTGCGGCCTTCCCCCCCTTCACCACAGACCCCCCCCTGTTTTTTTTCCCCCAGCACCCCACTCTGGCCACCCCTTCCCCATCCATGGCGTCTCCACCACGAGCCCGGGTGACGGAGACAGTTCAAGGACCATCGCTCCCGGACTCCAGGACATCAGCAGAACCACCACCATCGGCTGAACCAACGTCACCAACTCCACTGCGGCGGTCTGCCAGGACGTCACGGGCCACGAAAAGACTGACCGAGTCTATTTAATTTTCAACAACTCCATGGACCTTGTATGGACAATATGTACTATTGTTAATTGTCTGAGTGGGAAGCCAAAATTTTTTTTTTCTCCCTTCTCTGGCCGCTACTCATACCACCAGTTCTCCCCCCCCCCCCCCCCCCCCCCCCCGGCTTCTTTCTCCGCAAGGGGTGAATGTGGTGGTATGATTTGCATAGCTGTCTGCCATTGGTGCAGAACACTGGCTTACCATTGGCCCTGGTCGGTCATGTGCCTCTCGACCGATTGGTTGAGACCAGTCATGTGACGGCTCCCCGATTGGTCGAGAGGCTGAGTTAACCCCGCCTCCAGAGCGAGGTATAAATACCCAGAATGCCCGGCGGTCGTCCATTTACTGTAGTCCACCGCAGGGCTAACTTCTAGCTTATTAAAGCCTAACTTTTGTACAGCAACTCGTCGCGCGTTCGATTGATGGTTCATCAGTTTTGTCACATGGCTTTATAAACTGGGTGTACTGCCTTGCTGAATTTGCTTTATTTACTGCAGTGAAGCCTGAAATAGTATTTGTTCACAAGTGTTAGATTTAATTCCTGATTAACGAATGAGATGTTAAGTCAGCATTCAAAGAGAATGTAAATTGATGGATGTAAATGGATCCAAAGATGTGCAGGTCAGGTGGATTGGCTATGATCAATGCATGGGGTTACGTGGGGTGGGCCTAAGTGGGGTGCTCTTTCAGAGGGTCGGTGCAGACTTGATGGGCCAATGGCCTCCTTCTGCACTGTAGGGATTCTATAGCTAGGCAAACTCATAAGTATATTCAAGATACCCCACTCGTTGATGAATTGGAAATGTAAAAAGGTTGATTTATTTTTTGGCGCAGCTTTTTTGGTGTCTTCTTCAGTAGCATCATGTTAATAAGTAAAGTGGCAGATTACTCCCATCTGTTTCCAGCGTGGAGCTTCCAGTCATGTTGGGAGCCAGAACTAGCCAGGATGGTACTGACACACTTGTCACTGCTGCCAAACCTTTCTAAACAAGAATGTGAATTTCTGAAACAACTGTTCTTACTGAGGAATGTTTCTCATTTCCAAGTATTTTTATCTTTGCAATAGTTAACATTGCCACTAATGCTTTTCACCCAACATAGTATTCAGACAATACAAGCCATTCCTGAAGTAATGTCCTTCAACAACATTATGCTATTTTTCTGCGTGTCTCATTATATCTTCAGTCCAAGCTAATAATTATTACACAATTATCTTTGCTAGAATAAAGTAACAAAGCTGAAAGCCTGTAATACCATTGTGATTCCTGGTCGACAATTATTTCCACAGTATACTTGGAGACAACTGTTCCACCTCGTTACTGCAGCAAGCATTTTAGTTCATTCCTGGAGACTACAAGTAAACAACCTGAGTAGTACATTTACACTCATCTCTCAGCTCTGATATTTATGGGAAGGAGGGAGGGAAGGAGGGAGTATGGTTATAATGATAAGAGGGTGGGATTCCAGAATTCCCGGGTACATTCAGGACTGGCTACATTTAATATCTGGCCCTCATTGTCATATTTTGAATCCCATTTTACAGCACAATATTGGCCAGACTAACAGATTGGCAGGCTGCAGTGGTGGGTTGGGGACTGTTGGCACAGCATGAGACAAGAGGGTAGAAAATGGAGATTCAAGGAGGGTTTTGGTAGATCGTATGGCAGGAGTCCCACTAGTCTGCTCTGCCATTTAACAATATCATGGCTGATATGATGGTGACCTCAAATCAGCATCCAGCATCTCCCTGATAACCTGTCACCCTTGCTTACCACAAAAAATCTAACTCTGCCTTAAAAATATTCAAAGACTCTGATTCCACAAGCCTTTCAGGAAATGAAAAGAAATGAAATGAAAATCGCTTATTGTCACGAGTAGGCTTCAATGAAGTTACTGTGAAAAGCCCCTAGTCACCACATTCCGGCGCCTGTCCGGGGAGGCTGGTACGGGAATCGAACCGTGCTGCTGGTCTGTTTGGTCTGCTTTAAAAGCCAGCGATTTAGCCTTGTGAGCTAAACCAGCCCCTCTGAGAAGAGACCCTCTGAGAGAAAAATGTTTGCCTCATTTCCATTTTCAACGAGCGACCCCTTATTTTGAAACTGTGTCCCCTTGTCCTGCATTCTCCCACAAGAGGAAGCATCCACTCCACATCCATCCTGTCAAGACCCCTCAAGGTCTTACGTATTTCAATCAAGTCGCCTCTTACTCTCCTAAACTGCAGCGGATACAAGCCTAGCCTGTCTAAACTTTCCTCATAAGACCATCCACACAGTCCAGGTATTAGTCTGTAAACCTCTGAATTGCACCCAATGCATTTTCATCCTTCCTTAAATAAGGTGACCAGTACTGCACACAGTACTCCAAATGGGGTCTTACTAACACCCGGTAAAACTGAAGCATAACCTCCTCACCTTTATTTTCAATTTCATTTGCAATTAATGATAACATTCTGTTAACTTTCCTAATTACTTACTGTACCTGCATTAAATCCTTTTGAGATTCATGCACCAGGATACCCAGATCCCCCTGAATCTCAGAGCTCTGCAATCTCTCACCATTTGGGTTCCATTTTTCCTGTCAAAATGGACAATTCCACATTTTCTCACATTATACTTTATTTGCCAGATCTATGCGCAATAACTTAACGTATCCAGATCTTTTTCTAGCCTCCTACATCCCCTTCACAACTTACTTTCCTATCTATCTTTGTGTTATCAGCAAATCAGCAAATTTGGCATCCATCCCTTTGATCTTTTCATCCATGAGCTTTAGTTTTACGCAGTAACCTTTGAAGTGGCAATTTATCAAATGCCTTCTGGAAATCTAAGTACAGTATATCCATCCTTTATTCACAGCACATGTTATTTTCTCAAAGAATTCCAATCAGTAGGTTAAACCTGATTTCCCTTTCACAAAACCAGTTTGGGTCTGACTTCTTTTATGACAGCTTTTAGCACACCCAGGTTTAGCACACTGGGCTAAATTCCTGTGCCAGCCTCCCTGAACAGGCGCCGGAATGTGGTGACTAGGGGCTTTTCACAGTAACTTCATTGAAGCCTATTCGTAACAATAAGCGATTTTCATTTTAACATTTTCCTATTGCAGAGGTTAAGCTAACTGGCCTGTAGTTTCCCACTTTCTGCCACCTCCCCCCAGCTCCTTTTTGAATAATGGAGTTATATTTGCTACATTCCAATCTGATGGGGCCTTCCCTGAATCTAAGGAGTTTTGGAAAATTAACACTAATGCATCTACTATCCCATTAAACACTTCTTTGAAGATCCTTGGAGGACATCCATCAGGACCCGGGCTCCTGTCACCCATAGCTCCAAAATTGAAGGGCAGGCAGCCAAATGTGAGGGGTTGGAGGGGATAGTGTCGCTGATCATTGCAGTGGTAGCCTCTGTATTCAGCAGCTGGTTTCCTTGAGGGGTTGGAGGGAAGCGTTCCACTGACACACAAAACATGTCAGCTACTCCCAGCTCCACCCAGCTGCTTGATTTCCTAAGCCTTGGGGAACCAGTTGGCAATAGTTAAATTTAAATTACCTCACATACTCCACTGTGAGAACCTCCCAACTCCTCCTCCCATTAAGCCTCCCACATCGTCACCCTGCTCCCTCAGCCACCCATATATATCCTCAATCCGACCGTCCGCTTCCACATCCGGGAACAGCAGCCACTCCAACACTCCAGCAGCTTGGGAAACCTCCTCCATTCCTTCCGCGCAAAGTCCCTCACTTGCATATACCTGAATTTGCTTCCCTTCGGAAGCTCTACCCTTTCCCGCAGCTCTTCCAGACTTACAAACCTCTCCTCCAGGCATAGATCCTCGCCCTCACCAGCTTCACCTCTCTCCACCACCTACACATGCCATCCGTCTCCCCCCCCCGGCTTGACCCTGTGGTTCTCACACAACAATATTAGCATTGACATCCCCTCCATCCTGAAGTGTCTCCTCAACTGGTTCCACACCCTAATCGTGAACTGTACAACCGAGCTCACCGCTTACCTCCTGGGTGCCAGCGGTTGTGCCGCTGTCACCATGGCCCTCAGGCCGGACCCCTTCAGGACTCCTCCGCCATTGTGACCCATTCTGACCCCTATCCTTTCCACCACCGCCTCACCCTCTCCACATTCATCATTCAGTAATTTGCAAAAGAGAAATAACGTACTCAAAATGTATTAAGTAATATGCGCGATTCTCCAGAAAGGTTTCTAAGGGTAGCGAGTGGGAACTCCCGCGAGCTTGCCGGCGCTCAGCCCAGTGAGACCAGCAGCGCTATTCAACATTAATTGGTCCACTTAACGAGGCCCCACGGCCTTCTTGCCGCAAATGACTGCTTCCCAGCTGACTCGCTGGCCCCGCACTCGCCCCCACCCCCACCAACAAGTTCGAACATCACTTATACAGCTATTGCTCAGCCAACCCAGCCAGCTCGCAATGAATAGCACCCAGGAGACCGGACCCAAGATTAGGGGATGCAGATTTGGCCAGGCTTCTAGATGCTATGGAGGACAGAAGGGATATCCTGTTCCCCCAAAGGTACAGGAGGGTCAGTCACAGGACAGCTAGTGCTGTCTGGGAAGTGGTGCCGGCAGCTGTGAACACCGGCAGTGTGACCAGGAGGACTGGTCTCCAGTGCCGCAAAAAGGTCAACGATCTACACCGGGCAGCACAAGTGAGTAGACACTAACGCCCCCTCCCCCATTCCCCGAGACCTTTCCGCCCCCACGTGAACATCCACCCCCCAACTCTCCATGGGACCCACAACCCTCCCACTATCCCCCTCCCTTAAACCCCCCAACCCTTCCTTCACCCCCCCCCCCCCCACCGCCCCCCCCCCCCCCCCCCCTCACCACTGTGAACCACACGTGTGGCTAATGGTGCCCTCTCTGTGTCTACTCAGGAAAAGCTCAATCGTCAGGAGAGGACTACCGGTGAGATACCGGACATAAGAATCTTCACCTCCTTCGAGGAGCGGCCCTTCCTGCGTGGCACCTCCTCCAGCCTCCCAGGAGAACACCTTGTAGGTGAGTTCCGAGAAAGACACGACCGAGGCGTCACAGCTGACATTCCTGCCATCCACCAGCACAGATACACACACCTCGTGGGAAATGTTAGTGGTCTGGTTTCCGGGGCACCTCACAGTTGTTTTTGTACATCAGGTGGAGGCAGGAATTCCCAGGCGAGACAGCAGTCAGAGGTCTTCTGGATCCCAGGACCCAGCTAGGTCATAGAAACATAAGAGGTTTACCCGGAGCTGATGGATGCATTAGGGAGTGGCCAGGACATTCAGAGGGAGATGTCAGTGACACTCCAGCAGGTCCATAGCTGATAACAGGAGTCCCAGAGGCTATAGCCGCAGGAGATGTCGGCGACAATGCGTGGCACTGAGGCCAACACTGCAAGGGTGGTGACCGCAGTGGATAGCCTGATCCATGATGCCAGCACCATTAGTGGAGGTGTCGAAGGCTTTGCGCAGTAGGTGACGGCCATAGCTGAGGGTCTGGCTGAATGTCCGCCGGGGGGATGCCACCCATTACCAGGCTGACCTTTATGAGGTTCTGTGGCAATGTCCCCCTCTCAGATGGGAATGCCCGAGGCATTGCGGAGCTTGTCCCAGTTGCAGGTTGGCATTGCCGTGTCACTGCATAGCATGAGCAAATCACTGAGGAGCATAGCCAAGGGTATTGACACCATGGTGCAGACAATGGGGAGTCGCCACGGCTGGCAGAGCCAGATGACACAGGGGCAGCCAGGACTCAATCCAGCTGACCCTCGGTCCCAATGTTAACCCCAGGGCCCTACCTGCACCGACCAGGAGGAGGGGGACACTGGGTGGCAACCCAGGCCCATCCTATGGACTGGCGACGGTGGCCACCAGCTCTCCAGTGTTCCACCCCTCTGATGAGGCCGCGTCTGCAGCCAGCACCCGGAACAAGGTGGCGCAGCTGTGTATGTGCCGCTGACAAGTGTGCCGGGGCCCTCCGGCTCCATAGCTCCCAGAGGACCCCTGCTAGTGGCATCGAAACCATTGGGACGAGGTAAGCAACTGGCTGCCTCCACCTCTGATGTTCATCCTGGGGACACACCTAGATATAGCGGTAGAGCAAGGAAGGCCAAGCACTTCGAGGATCACTGAGGGCACTGGTGGGGGGCAAGGGTAGGTGGAGGTAAGGAGAGGAGGTAAGGGATTGAGGGGGAGGGGGATAGTCGGGCAGTACCATTGGAATAGTGGGGCATTGCTGTACACTTGCACGAGGAACATTACAATACTCTCAACACAATAAATCACTGTTTGTCGATGTACCATTTGTCAATGTACTCCGTTGATTATTCTTTTGTCTACTATGTATGTACTATTACCTCGGCCGCAGAAAAATACTTTTCACTGTACTTCGGTACGTGTGACAATAAATCAAACCAATTCAAAATCAAATCAAACCAGTATGACCTTCTGGCTCTTTGTTCCGCACAGGAGCAGCATGCTCAATGTTCCCAGGCTCATTGCCTGTGAGCGAAGATGGCTGCTCACCTACTTGGCTCCCCGCAGCAGCCCATCCGCCAGGTTCACGTTTTCAAAAGGAGTACAATGGGTGGGATTCACATTGCGGCGTCTCGTGGCAAGCCGGGTAGATCCCGTAAGATGGATCTACCGGCCGCACCGAGATGCTTTTCAGGCACAATATGGCCAGCAGATCTCACCCAATGCCACAGGATTTTTTTATAGCCACCTGTGAGGGCAGGTGGGGCTTCAGTTTAATGTCGCATCTGAAAGGCAGCACCTCCAACACTGTGGCACTCCCCTAGTCTTGCATTGAAGAGTCAGTCTAGATTTTGTGTGCAAGTCTCTGGAATGTGACTTACACCCACAACTCCTGGGCAAAAGTGCTATTACTAAGCTGCAGCCAATACCGGAATATTAGCAATGACACACAGTTGCTACGCTGAGATTGGAGTATTCTGTGCTCTGCATGTATCCATGGTACTAAACTACCTGATGTTGCTGTGATAGGCTAAAGATCAGCCTTGTTTTGAATCCTAAACAGCTTGAGGGGGTCATATTAGCTCCATGAGCCTTTTGTAACGTAAGGACAGCCACAACTTACTTTCATACTTGTCCTCCGGTTGAGTCTGGGGAGTTACACTGTAATAGGAAAAAGACACCTGAAGAAATCTGTCTGAGGAGAAGAGTAGGTTGGCTATGATGACTCCAGCAACATCTGTAAAAAAATACAAACCACTTATTTGGTATCTCCCTCTGTCATGCTATCATCCTCTACAATTAATACAACACTGAGTGGCAATTTTAAAATTATTCAGTCATTTTTATACTTTCTTAACATTTTTTGCTGTTTGTTATTTTATTTCTGCTGGTCTTTTTTGTAATCACATTTAGCCCTTCAAACTTTCTTTTCACCTCCCCTACCATTTATACATTAAAATAAAAACAAATTACTGCGGATGCTGGAATCTGAAACAAAACAGGAAATGCTGGACAATCACAGCAGGTCTGTCAGCTGGCATGGGCATTGCCAGAGTCCCAGGTTGGCATTTTTTGCGCACATGCGATCGGGCCTGGGTTGCCCAGCGTGGGTGTTGGGGGGAGAGAGTATGGGGGAGGGGCGCGCGGACACTCCCATATTGTGTTCGGGGGAGGGGGGAGGTCAGGGATTGTTTTGGTGACCTCGATGATTGGGCCGCCATTTCTAAGTGGCGTGCCGATCTCTTTCCAGCAAGCGGAGCTCCCCATTGTAAAAAACAGGGGCTATGTCCGGCCTCGGCCACATGTTCCACATCCAGGCCCCTTAATCAAAGCGAGTGGCATTGAATAGTCACCCCACCGCCTTCCCGGCTTCCACTGATCCAACACCCTGAAGTGGTTGCCTTCCCACCTGAAGACCGATTGCAACTCTTAAGGATCCCTGTGCCTGATTGAGGGATCTGGCATTAGGAGCATCAGGGCCCATGGAAAGCCACCCCCTACCGTTTCTCTCAACGTCCCCATCACCAGTGCCGCCCTACCATACCACCCACATGTACCTGTTTCCTGGGATACAGTATCAATCACTCTGATTGGTCAGCAGCTCTCCAGGGTGGGATTCCCACCCTGATTGGGGTTCGTATGATGCTAGGCCTGACACTGGTGTTCCTGAGTGCCTTGGAATAATATCCAGGGCTGGATTCTCCATTTGGAGAGTGTTCCCGCCGGAACTGAATGACATGCAATTCACATTCCTGTTGGGGGTCTATTTGTTCCAAGATTCAAGACATACAATAGGGCCAGCACTCTACTGACATGAATTGGAAGCAATTACCATCCCCATGAACGGTGTAATCGCTGGGGCTGGAATTTGTGCCAAAGAGCCTGACAAGCCTGACGGCAGCAGGGTAGCATGGTGGTTAGCATAAATGCTTCACAGCTCCAGGGTCCCAGGTTCGATTCCCGGCTGGGTCACTGTCTGTGTGGAGTCTGCACGTCCTCCCCCTGTGTGCGTGGGTTTCCTCCGGGTGCTCCGGTTTCCTCCCACAGTCCAAAGATGTGCGGGTTAGGTGGATTGGCCATGCTAAATTGCCCGTAGTGTCCTAATAAATGTAAGGTTAAGGGGGGGGGGGGTTGTTGGGTTACGGGTATAGGGTGGATATGTGGGTTTGAGTAGGGTGATCATGGCTCGGCACAACATTGAGGGCCGAAGGGCCTGTTCTGTGCTGTACTGTTCTATGTAAGCTGGCCTTGCTTATAAATGCTTCACTCACCACACACTCATTCCAGCCCCGAAGATGTCTCAGAGAAGACCTGCCTCCCAATATCGGTAGTCTGAAGTGGACCCACTGCTCGATACCAATGAGGAGAGGAGGGACACCCACTTCCCCAGGGTGGGCTGCAGACTCAAGCCCATTCCCAAGAACAGCACCTGGGAGTCAGTGCTGCCAGCCTCACCATGAGGAGACAGCTTGTGATACTGAAGCGTGGGTATCACTGGTGAGGTCTCCGCTCTGGGAGGGGTAGTGTGCCAAGGAGGGTTCATAGAATCCCTACAATGGAAAGGGGAGACCATTCAGACCATAGACTCTGCACCAACCCTCTGAAAGAGCATCCTACCTAGGCCCAATTCCCTGCAAGACCACCTAACCGTTTTGGACATTAACGGGCAATTTATCAAGGCCAATCCACCTAACCTGCACATCTTTGGACTGTTTTCATATCATAGAATTTACAGTGCAGAAGGAGGCCATTCAGCCCATCGAGTCTGCACCGGCTCTTGGAAAGAGCACCCTACCCAAGGTCAACACCTCCACCCTATCCCCATAACCCAGTAACCCCACCCAACACTAAGGGCAATTTTGGACACTAAGGGCAATTTATCATGGCCAATCCACCTAACCTGCATATCTTTGGACTGTGGGAGGAAACCGGAGCACCAGGAGGAAACCCACGCACACATGGGGAGGATGTGCAGACTCCGCACAGACAGTGACCCAAGCTGGAATCAAACCATGCTACTGTGGAAGGAAAACGGAGCACCAGGAGGAAACCCAAGCAGACACGAGTGAGAACATGCAAACTCCACACAGACAGTTACCCAAGGTCGGAATTGAGCCTCGGTCCGTGGCACTGTGAGGCTGCAGTGCCACCATGTTGAGTGTTTCCTTTACTTGGGGGGCGCTCTGCTGATCCCATGCTTCCTGTGCAGTGGGGCTGCGCTTCAGAGGAGTGTCAACACCTGGTGGGCCAGTGATTGAGCTTGAAGATATTGCTGGGGTATGAGGGTTTCCAGAGGGGGGTCTGGGTGAGCTCCCACATTATCAGAGGTTCTCTGAACATTTACAGGTAACAGTGAGCAATCAGCTGTGTCAACAGCCAAGAGCCTGTAAGTGGCACCAAAGGGGTGCATTTAAATCACAGACTGCAGCAATGGCGGTCTGAGCCAGGTCACCCCGATCCTGAGAGGGACGCCCCGCGTTCATGGATACGGCACCGTGTCATTCCCCGCTACTCTCCCCAGCCCGAGAAGCCACCCCCTATAGCAAGCCCAATAAGCTTTGATAGGTTTTGAGCGTATTTTTAAATCTCTCGCTCCTCATCAACAGCCATGGTGCCCAGGCCCCAATTGTAAATACTTGCCCCAATTTGTGCCTGAGTGACTTCCGGCTGCCTGAGAAGGGTGGGGCATCGCGGAGGGGGGAGCATTGTGGTGGGGTGGAGCATCGCGGCATCGCGGAGGGATGGAGCATTGAGGAGGGATGGAGCATCGCGGAGGGATTGAGCATCGCGGAGGGATGGAGCATCGAGGAGGGATGGAGCATCGCGGAGGGATGGAGCATCGAGGAGGGATGGAGCATCACGGAGGGGTGGAGTATCTCGGAGGGGTGGAGCATCGAGGAGGGGTGGAGCATCGCGGAGGAGTGGAGCATCGCGGAGGGGTGGAGCATCGCGGAGGGATGGAGCATCACGGAGGGATGGAGCATCGAGGAGGGGTGGAGCATCGAGGAGGGGTGGAGCATCGTGGAGGGGGGGAGCATTGTGGAGGGGTGGAGCATCGCGGAGGCGGGGAGCATTGTGGAGGGGTGGAGCATTACAGAGGGTTGGAGCATCACGGAGGGGTGGAGCATCGCGGAGGGATGGAGCATCGCGGAGGGGTGGAGCATCGAGGAGGGGTGAGCATCGCGGAGGGATGGAGCATCGAGGAGGGCTGGAGCATCGCGGAGGGGTGGAGCATCCCTGAGGGGTGGAGCATCGCGGAGGGGTGGAGTATCGAGGAGGGGTGGAGCATCGAGGAGGGGTGGAGCATCGCGGAGGGATGGAGCATCGCGGAGGGATGGAGCATCGAGGAGGGGTGGAGCGTCACGGAGGAGTGGAGCATTGCGGAGGGATGGTGCATCACTGAGGGATGGAGCATCACGGAGGGATGGAGCATCGCGGAGGGATGGAGCATCGCGGAGGGATGGAGCATCGAGGAGGGGTGGAGCATCGCGGAGGGATGGAGCATCGAGGAGGGATGGAGCATCGAGGAGGGGTGGAGCATTACGGAGGGTTGGAGCATCGCTGAGGGGTGGAGCATCGCGGAGGGGTGGAGCATCGCTGAGGGGTGGAGCATCGCGGCGGGATGGAGCATCGCGGAGGGATGGAGCATCGAGGAGGGATGGAGCATTGCGGAGGGATGGAGCATCGAGGAGGGGTGGAGCATCGCAGAGGGATGGTGCATCGCGGAGGGATGGAGCATCGCGGAGGGATGGAGCATCGCGGAGGGATGGAGCATCGCGGAGGGGTGGAGCATCGTGGAGGGGTGGTGCATCGCGGAGGGATGGAGCATCGTGGAGGGGTGGAGCATCGTGGAGGGGTGGTGCATCGCGGAGGGATGGTGCATCGCGGAGGGATGGTGCATGGAGCATCATGGAGAGGTGGAGCATCGTGGAGGGGTGGAGCATCGTGGAGGGGTGGTGCATCGCGGAGGGGTGGAGCATCGCGGAGGGGTGGAGCATCGCGGAGGGGTGGTGCATCGCGGAGGGATGGTGCATCGCGGAGGGATGGTGCATGGAGCATCATGGAGAGGTGGAGCATCGCGGAGGGGTGGTGCATCGCGGAGGGATGGTGCATCGTGGAGGGGTGGAGCATCGCGGAGGGATGGTGCATCGCGGAGGGGTGGAGCATCGCGGAGGGGTGGAGCATCGCGGACGGATGGAGCACCGTGGAGGGGTGGAGCATCGCGGAGGGGTGGAGCATCGCGGAGGGATGGTGCATCGTGGAGGGGTGGAGCATCGCGGAGGGGTGGTGCATCGCGGAGGGATGGTGCATCGCGGAGGGTGGGGCATGGAGCACCGTGGATAGGTGGAGCATCGTGGAGAGGTGGAGCATCGCGGAGGGGTGGAGTTTCGCGGCATCGCAGAGGGGTGGAGCATCGCAGAGGGATGGAGCATTGTGGAGAGGTGGAGCATCATGGAGGGGTGGAGCATCGCGGCATCGCAGAGGGGTGGAGCATCGTGGAGGGGTGGAGCATCGCGGAGGGGTGGAGCATCGCGGAGGGATGGAGCATCGTGGAGGGGTGGAGCACCGTGGAGGGGTGGAGCATCGCGGAGGGGTGGAGCATCGCGGAGGGATGGTGCATCGTGGAGGGGTGGAGCATCGCGGAGGGGTGGTGCATCGCGGAGGGATGGTGCATCGCGGAGGGTGGGGCATGGAGCACCGTGGATAGGTGGAGCATCGTGGAGAGGTGGAGCATCGCGGAGGGGTGGAGTTTCGCGGCATCGCAGAGGGGTGGAGCATCGCAGAGGGATGGAGCATTGTGGAGAGGTGGAGCATCATGGAGGGGTGGAGCATCGCGGCATCGCAGAGGGGTGGAGCATCGTGGAGGGGTGGAGCATCGCGGAGGGGTGGAGCATCGTGGAGGGGTGGAGTATTTCGGAGGGGTGGAGTATCGTGGAGGGTTGGAGCTTCGTGGAGGGGTGGAGCATCACGGAGGGATGGAGCATCGTGGAGAGGTGGAGCATCATGGAGGGGTGGAGCATCGCGGCATCGCAGAGGGGTGGAGCATCGTGGAGGGTTGGAGCTTCGTGGAGGGGTGGAGCATCATGGAGGGATGGAGCATCGTGGAGGGGTGGAGTATTTCGGAGGGGTGGAGTATTGTGGAGGGTTGGAGCTTCGTGTAGGGGTGGAGTATCGTGGAGGGTTGGAGCTTCGTGTAGGGGTGGAGTATCGTGGAGGGTTGGAGCTTCGTGGAGGGGTGGAGCATCGCGGAGGGGTGGAGCATCGCGGAGGGATGAGTATCTCTGAGGGGTGAGTAATTCGGAGGGGTGGAGCATCGCGGAGGGGTGGAGCATCGCGGAGGGGTGGAGCATCGCGGAGGGTTGGAGCATCGCGGAGGGGTGGAGCATCGCGGAGGGTTGGAGCATCGCGGAGGGATGGAGCATCGCGGAGGGCTGGAGCATCGCGGAGGGTTTTCCATGAAATTCAATGTAATTTGTCATGAGGAAGTTGAGGGCTAGAGTGTTTCTGTATCATAAGATCAAGAGTACTGAGTTGAGATCAGATAACAAGTTGTGTTGGAAAAGCACAGAAACAGGAGTGGGCACTGGTTGAAGCAGGATCTGCTGGTAGTGTGGGAAAGAACTCTAATGAGAAATTGAAAGCTGGAAGCATGCTAAGTACTAGAGGAAGAAACGGCAGGTATTAGTAGATATAAAATGGATGATACAATGTTTTATACTGTTGTTGTTTGTAATGCCAAAAATACCTCATTAAAATTATTTATTAAAAGAAAACAAAGTTTATTCTCCACCACCATATTCCCAAGTTATTGTGCAACGCAGGACTCCTTGAAGTGCACATCATAACATATCCAGAAAACCTTATTAGGGCTTTGGAAAAAGACTCTGATAATCATGTGTTATCCCTGTGCTAAACCACTGTTGCACCTATATTAGGTGATGTATGGTAGGACCTGTACTACAGGTACGACGGTAGTCCCTGCCTGCTGGCTCCGCCCAGTAGGCGGAGTATAAATATGTGTGTCCTCCGTGCAGCAGCCATTTCGCCTTGGCATTCTTTTCCCGCTCCCTTCATGCCTCAGAAATGCGGCACTCATCTGTCGAAAAAGAGGCCCAAGCTATCGTTGAAGCTGTGCGGCATTGGAGGCATTACCTGACCGGCAGGAGATTCACTCCTCTGACTGACCAACGGTCGATAGCCTTCATGTTCAATAACACACAGCGGGACAAGATCAAGAATGATCAGATCTTGAGGTGGAGGATCGAGCTCTCCACCTACAATTACGAGATTTTGTATTGCCCCGGCAAGGTCAAAGAGCCCCCTGACGCCATATCCCGAGGTACATGTGCCAGCGCACAAGTAGACCAACTCCGGGCCCTGCAAGGCAGCCTTTGTCACACGGTTGTACCATTTCATAAAGGCCCGCAATCTGCCCTACTCCGTCAAGGAAGTACGGACAATCACCAGGGACTGCCAGGTCTGTGCGGAGTGCAAACCGTACTTCTACCAGCCAGACTGCGCTTGCCTGATGAAGGCCTCCCACCACTTTGAATGCCTCAGCGTGGATTTCAAAGGGCCCCTCCCCTCCACCGACCGTAACACGTATTTTCTCAGTGTGGTCGATGAGTACTCCAGATTCACCTTCGCCATCCCATGCCCCGGGACATGATGTCTGCTACCGTCATCAAAGCCCTCAACACAATCGTCGTTCTGTTCGGTTTCCCCGCCTACATTCACAGTGACAGGGGGTCCTCATTCATGAGTGATGAGCTGCGTCAGTTCCTGCTCAACAGGGGTATCGCCTGCAGGAGGACGACCAGCTACAACCCCCGGGGAAACGGGCAGATAGAGAGGGAGAACGGAATGGTATGGAGGGCCGTCCAACTGGCCCTACGGTCCAGGAACCTCCCGGCCTCCGGTTGGCAGGAGGTCCTCCCTGATGCACTACAGTCCATTCGGTCACTACTGTGCACCGCCACTAACAACACAGCCCAAGAACGTCTCTTTGCCTTCCCGAGGAAGTCTACATCCGGGGTGTCGCTCCCGAATTGGCTCGCAGCTCCAGGACCCATCCTTCTTCGTAGGCACGTCCGACTCCACAAGGTGGACCCGTTGGTGGAGAGGGTGCAGTTGCTCCATGCGAACCCTCAGTATGCCTCCGTGGCGTACCCCGACGGCCGCCAGGATACTGTTTCCTTCAGGGAATTGGCACCAGCAGGTTCCCCACACACACACCCCTCCGGCCCGGCGCCACCCTCCCCTCCCCCGGCGTTCCCAGCAGAAACCTCCCCCAGGACCATCCGTCATCCCAGTGCCCACGCCCGAGGGTGAAGAAGATTTCGGCACGCTCCCGGAGTCACCGAAGACCAGACCACCATCGGCATCGTCGCCACCACTGCGTCGCTCCCTGCGGCACATCAAGGCCCCGGACCGGTTAAATCTCTAACTGGTCCACTGGACTTCAAAAGACACTTTTTTTCTCTCAGAAAAAAATTGTATATATAAAATATATATATATATATATAATTCTCCACCACCCCGCCAGACTCAGTTTTAACAGGGGGTGAATGTGGTAAACCACTGTTGCACCTATATTAGATGATGTATGGTAGGACCTGTACTACAGTTACGACGGCAGTCCCTGCCTGCTGGCTCCACCCAGTAGGCAGAGTATAAATATGTGTGTCCTCCGTGCAGCAGCCATTTCGGCAGCTGCCGTGGGAAGCCACACATCTTAGTGTAATAAAGCCTCAGCTGTATTCAACTCTCGTCTTTGAGCAATTGATTGTGCATCAATCCCGTACTCTGAAAGCAATAACAACTTGCATTATCTGGTGCATTTAATGTCCTGAGATAATTCCTAAAATGGCTCCAAGCCAGGAAGACAGAGATTAGAGTAGTGACATAAAGTTAGGTCAAGGAGAGAGGTTTAAACCAATGAAAGTTAGGCTAGAACTTCCAGTTCATTCAGATAGATTGGGTTACAGAATGCCTCCAACTGTTGATTGCCCAGATCTGCCCACTTTCCACATCTGGAATATTTTGGCAGAAATGGCAGGAATCCTGCAATATTCTTGATTAATATGGGGATCAGGGTTATGGGGAGAAGGCAGGAGAATGGGGATGAGAAAAATATCAGGCATGATTGAATGACGGAGCAGACTCGATGGGCCGAGGGGCCTAATCCTGCTCCTATGTCTTATGGTCTTATGTCACCACCCACATATATGTTGACATATTTTAATACTATGTAGAAAAATGAATTTCATCATCCAATATACTTTTCATAATTTTACATTATAGCAATGTTGGGTGCAAGGGGGTCTTGACATGTTTTGGCCACCTAATATTGCAACAACAACAGAGATGGTGGCTTAAATTTTCAAAGTCTATCTCGTCAGACGCAGGGCAATCGATTAAACGTGCAATGATGCATTATAAGAATAAAAATAAAACTCTTTTTGATTTTACACCTCGCCCCGACACCACGGACAATATAACTCAGCATGTGGTTTCCCACATCTGTGGCAGCCAACAGTTGGCTGGTGAACAATTTAGAGGAGACAGGTGAGGGCAACAAGAACTGTCAAATGCCCTGACCCCGGGTTAATCGACTGAGTTGAGAAATGCACCGCAGTGGTGAATGGATCCCATCAATCCTACGTGTCGGGATTTGCCAAAAGTCATTTCTGCACGAGTGCATTACCATCTTCAAAGATACCTTCAGCCAAGCCCCCAGAGTATGCATCGGTTAGTGAGCTGACTTGAATGCCGGTATCACCTAGCAGAGCCTTATTTTAGAAATTGGTCAGTCAGAAATCTGAAAATATCTAAATTGTGACATTCGGCTGTTTTTCTGCAGATTGTTTGGGCTTCAAATATGAATGTGTTGGCATCCATTTTATGATCACAAAATGGGCACAATAGGCCAATTTCCTGGGCCAGTGCCCTGCACTCCTGAGAGATCTAAAATATATCTGACCGAGTATTGGGTTGGGACAACATTTGTTGCCCGTCCCTAATTGCCCTTGAGACCGTGGTGGTGAGCACCCTTCTAAACCCATCAGGTGCAGGTGCTCCCACATGCTGAAAGGGAGTGCCGGGATTTTGACCCAGTAATAGTGAAGGGACGCTGATATAGGTTGTAATCTTCCCAAAATTGCACAGAGTGTTGGATCAGGCGAGAAAAGCTATGTGAAACTCACCGGCTTCAAAACTGCCTGGTCTCGCCTGATTTAATAGAACGCTTAATGGAAGTGTTGAATCAGGCGAGAAAAGCTATGTGAAACTCACCGGCTTCACAACTGCCTGGTCTCGCCTGATTTAATGGAACGCTGTGCAATTTCAGGGTGCTGACGAGGGTCACACAGCCAGTTGGGGAGTGGGGAGTCGGGAGTGGGGAGTGGGGGGGTGTGGGGAGGCGGGGGGGGGGGGGGAGTTAAAAAACGCCGGTCATGCCAGGAATTTTAAAAAGGGCTCCCCAGACATCGGAACCTCCCGGCAGGTAAGGGGAACACTCCACATTCCCCCAATTCCCACATGCCACCCACACCCACCAACATGTCCTCACTCCCCTCCAATGGAGAAGGGAAATCCCCCACTAAAATGCAGAAGGGGTACCCCCACCAATGGAGGAGGGTAACCCCCTGCCAGTGCCTACTGCATTGCCTGCTGGCATTGCCCCATGGCAGTGCCTCCTGGGAAAATTCTAGGGGGCCATGCCAACACATGCCCCTCAATCCCAGGGGAGGATCAGATACCTTCGTGCCCCTGACGTGGCCAATGTAACTATTTTTTGTTTTTGAAAACCAGTAGTGATTCGTGCTGGCATGTTGTCATGCTGCCAGGCCGGAGAAGAAACTTTGTGGGTGCCCCTTTCTGGGCGTGAACCTGATTATGTCAACGGCGAGGGACCGGGAAGTATCAAACCCAGATCTGGCCAGCGCACATCCCGCTTCTGGCCACTCGTGTGATTTAGTGGCCAAATGGAATTTGTGCCCGCAGTTAACATGGCTGTTAGTTCGCCACCGTGGTTTCAAATCAGGATGGTGTGTGAGTTAGAGGAGAATTTTGTAAAATCACAGCCAGCACATCCACTGACCCTGGATGCCACTTCGGCATCTATAAGAAGGCTGCTGGCCCCTTAAAGAAGCTGCTGCCAGTGCCATGTTCTGGGTCAAGGACCAGTGCTGTCATTACCTTATTCCCTGGCCCTGCCAATTGGCCAGCCAGTGCGTGATTTGGATGGGAATGGAGTTTGAAGTAGAAGGGCCTTCACCCTTCACTTCCGCCTCTGCCCCCATGACCCCACTGGGTCACATTAAATTCTGGCCAAGGTTTCCTCTGCCTCATGAAACCAGTGGAGCAGAGCAGCTCTGAGGACGTTATTTGTATTTATTATATCTCAGCAAAAATTAATCTGTTTTTCCTGCGATGCTTCTCTGCCATTATTAACTTGAACAGTTGACAGTTAATGCTCACTTCCTTTGACAGAAGGGGAAACTGTGGGGTAACTAAGGACCTGCTGATTTTCAGCGTGTCATGTTACTATTCATTTGGCATCTTTACAATCCAATTGTTTTATTTATAATTAAACACACAAACAGGGTCCAAATTCTCTTCACACATGAGGGGAAACTGGGCCCTTATGGACCAATTTTAAGAAATTTTGAAAGTCAACGCGCGAGCACAAATTCATGCACTAATTGAGTTTGTGTGATGTGCTTGATTCACTAGATTACAAATCCATCCAGGTTGCATATTAATGAAATTACAAATAGCATTCTGATATTATTAATGAGGTGATGGAAGGGTGGTTCCGTGAACTAGATTGATTTGTCCGCATTTACGTTCCGTAACCCATTTTTACTTTTGGCACCGACTAGTGGAGTTCTGTTGATTAGCTGCACAGTCGGGAAGCAAAGCAATCCCTGTGAATTTAAGACATGAGGTGGGATTCTGCAGTCCCCCAGCCGTGTGTTTCTCAGCAGTGGGCCTTTCTTTGGCAGTAGGGTTCTATATTCCTGCTGCAGTCAATGAGACTTCCCATTGAAAATACCCCACGCCATCACAAAACCCACTGGTTGGGCTGCGCTGCCAGCGGGAAAAGTGAATCCCAATGATCGTATAATTTCGGCCATGACCTCAAATATTTTTGCTATGCAAGCCTTGGGATGTCAAACAGGGATCCCCATATTGCTCACCAGTTTCCTTTGCGGAAACTGACCAGGGCTGCTTCTCAAGGATGGTAAGGAAATGATTTGTCATAATCCATGAGAGAAGAAGTTCCAAGATCGGAGGTGGCCCTAATTATTTTTGTGAGCCCAGCGAGTGCACTCCTGACAGTTCAGACAGGTGTTTAGGACATTCAGTAGGCACTTTTTAAAATGGCTTCCTTCACATCGCTCGCTAACAGGGCTACAGTGGCTGACACTCCAGTGCATTATTGAGGGTGCGCACAGTCAGAGTGCAGTAGTCTTTTGGGTGAAATTTTAAACCAAGGTCTGTCTCCCTCACAGAAGAAAATTGTGTGATAGAATTCAAATAACAGCAGGAAAGGTCCGATATTCATCCCTTAATCAACATAATTAAAATAGATTATTTGATCATTTCTGTTTGTGGGATCTTAGCTGCAGTTTTTCCTGAATTACAAGTTATTTGGCTGTTAACAGAACAAAAACATATTAGCTTCCACACCTGATCTGATACCATCCAACCACCAGCTCTCTTGACTCCCTTCGCTGTCTCTAAATGGTTACACTTTTCAGTTAACGCATGTATTGGATGAGCAGATGTTTTCTCCAATTAAATACTGGAGAGATTGAAGCCATTGGCCGGGATTCTCCCCTACCCGGCGGGGCGGAGGTCCCGGCGGGATGGAGTGGCGTGAACCACTCCGGCGTCGGGCCGCCCCAAAGGTGCGGATTTCTCCGGCCTTTGGGGCCACGCCAGCCGGGGCCGTAGGGACTTCGCCGGCCGGCGGAGGTCCGTGCATGTGCCGGAGCGTCAACGGCTGCTGACATCATCCCCGCGCATGCACAGGGGAGGTGGTCACTTCCGCGTCTGCCATCATGAAGGCTATGGCAAACATGGAAGGAAAAGAGTGCCCTCACGGCCGATCGGTGGGCCCCGATCGTGGGCCAGGCCACCGTGGGGGCACCCCCCGGGGCCAGGTCGCCCCGCTCCCCCCCCCCCCAGGGCCCCGGAGCCCGCTCGCGCCGCCTGGTCCTGCCGGTAAGGTAGGTGGTTTGATTCCCACCAGCGGCATGATAGCAGCGGGACTTCGGCCCATCGCGGGCCGGAGAATCGCCGGGGGGGGGCCGCCGAATCTCTGCTGCCGGAGACTTCGGGAGACGGCGGGGGCGGGATTCACACCGGCTCCCGGCGATTCTCCGACCCGGCGGGGGTCGGAGAATCCCGCCCATTGTCTATGGTCCTTGCCACAAATTCCAGAGCCTGGTTTCCAACGCCATCCCTGAAGTGCCCCAACGCTAAGCTGGCCTATTTCCACCTCTGAACCATCATCTGATTTTTCAGCTTTATGGCTGCTGAAATCCTTTTCCGTGCTTTTGTTATCTCTAGCCTTGACAACTGTGATGTAACCACACACATTCTACGCTCCATACACTTGAAGTCGTCCAAACTCTGCTGCTTGTGACCAACTTGCATCAAATCCTATGCAACCATTACTCCTATTCCCGCTGACCCACACTGATTCCTGGTTAAGGAACACCTCAATTTTAAAATTATCACCTTTGTTTTCAAAACTGTCCCTAACTATCTCCCTAACTGTCCTTAACTGTCTCCCCTCCCTAACTTTGTAATTTCTTCCAACCACATAACTGTTCAAGATATCTGTTCCTCTCCCATTCCAACTTCTTGAGCAACCCTGATTTCAATTAGAGCCTGGGAGTCATACACACCTGGAGGCCTTTCAGTCCATTGGGTCTGCACCGACAAAACTGCACTAAATCTATACTAATCCCACTTTCCAGCACTTAGCCCATAGCCTTGAATGTTATAACATTTCAAGTGCTCATCCAGGTACTTTTTAAAGGTTATGAGTTTTCCCGCTTCTACTACTCTCCCCGGCAGTGCATTCCAGACAACCACCACCTTCTGGGTGAAAGGACTCTTCCTCAAATCCTCTCTAAACCTCCTGCCCCTCACCTTAAAATTATGCCTCCTCGACCCCTTCAAATAAGGGAAACAGCTGCTTTGCATCCTCGTTGTCCATACCCCTCATAATCATATACAATCAATCAGGTCTCCCCTCAACCTTCTCTGCTTTAACGAAAACAACCCGAGCCTATTCAGCCTCTCTTCATTGCTCAAATTCTCCATCCCACATCTTGGTGAATCTCCTCTGCACCCTATCCATTGCAATAACATCCTTCCTATAGTGAAGTGACAGCGCCACCATAACCTCTCTGCTGTTAAAATCTATGCCACGACTAATAAAGGCAAGTGTTCTATATGCCTTCTTAACTACCCTATTAACCTGTCTTGCTGCCTTCAGAGATCTGTGGACAAGCACCCCAAGATCCCTCTGTTCCCTTGACCCTCCTAGTATCCTGCCATTCACTGGGTACTCCCTTGTCTTGTTAAACCTTCCTCACTCTTTTCAGGGTTCAAATCCATTTGCCACTGATCTGTCCATCTGACCAACCCATCTATAACTTCCTGCAACCTAACACTTTCTTTCTCACAATTAACTACCCTGCCAATATTCATTTAATCTTTAAACCTATATAATTTAGGCTAAATTGCCCGTAGTGTCCTAATAAAAGTAAGGTTAAGGGGGGGGGGGGGTTGTTGGGTTACGGGTATAGGGTGGATACGTGGGTTTGAGTAGGGTGATCATGGCTCGGCACAACATTGAGGGCCGAAGGGCCTGTCTGTGCTGTACTGTTCTATGTTCTATGTTCTATCACAAACAATTAGGGACCCAGCACTGATCCCTGTGGTACGTCACTGGACACCGGCCTGGCAGCCATATCATCAGGTGCCTAAGCCCCACGCTCGGCAATTTCCTCCCTAAACATTTCTATTTCTCTAACTTGCATTCCTCCTTTAGGACAATCCTTGAACTCTCTATCTCTTTGACCAAACTTTTAGTCATCTGACCTAAATCCTTATGTGACTTAATATCACATTTTGTTTTATAATGACTCTGTGAAGCAGGTTAAAAGTGCCATGCAATCGCTTCTTGGCCTTTTGGCTAAGATGAGCATGGGATCAGGTGTAATGTCTGTCTTGTGGAGACCATGAATTGGATTCAATTTGAATTGGTTTTTGGAGCAGACAAGGAGCTGGATTAGGGGTTTGCCCCTGTCCACACTCTGAGCTCTGGCTTTGTAACTCTGATAAACTAACAAAACAAAAGTGCTAATACAAGTGGTAAGCACTGCTGTCTCACAGTGCAAGGGACCAGCGCCGGCCCTAGGGTTGCTGGCGCCCCGGGCAAGCTGAACTTCGGCGCCCTTGGGGGGGGCGGGGGGTGGGGGAGCGGGGGGGGGGGGGCTGGGGGGGCGGGGCCCGGGGCCCGGGGGGGGCAGGGCCCGGGGGGGGGGGAGCGGGGGGGGCCCGGGAGGGGCGGGGGGGCGGGGCCCGGGGGGGCGGGGGGCGCGGGGCCCAGGGGGGGGGCTGGGGGGAGGGCGGGGGGCCGGGGGTGGTGGGGCCGAGGGGGGGGCGGGGCCGGGGGGGGCTGGGGGGGTCCGGAGGGGGCCTGAGGGGGAGGGCCGGAGTGACCACCGGCGAGCAGGGAGACATCCGCCATGTTTGTGCGGGGCGGCCTGAGGGAGGGCGGCCACCGCGCATGCGCTGGTTGGCACCGGCCCAACTGCGCATGCGCGGGACCCGAGACTTTTACGCGGCGCCCCTAGCACATGGCGCCCCGGGCGACTGCCGGAGTTGCCGGTACCTTGAGCCGGCCCTGCAAGGGACCCGGGTTCAAATCCGGCCTTGGGTGGCTGTGGAGTTTGCACATTCTCCCCATGTCTGCGTGGGTTTCCTCCAGGTTCTCTGGTTTCCTCCCACAGTCCAAAGATGTGCAGGTTTGGTGGATTGGCCATAATAAATTGCTCCTGAGTATCCAAAGCAGGTTAGGAGGGGCTATAGGGTTACCGGAATAGGGTGGGGAGTGGGTCTAGGTTGGGTGCTCTTTCGGAGGGTCGGTGCAGACTCGATGGGCCGAATTACCACCTTCTTCATTGTCGGGATTTTATGGATGCTATCAAACTGAAACAAGTTGTTGTAAAGTGGTTTGCGCTGTCGTAAGGTTGTAAGACATTCTACTTATGTTTATTATTTATTCGTTCATGAGATGTGGGTGTCGCTGGCTGGGCCAGCATTTATTGTCCAACCCAGAGGGCTTTTTAGAGTCAATCACATTGCTGTGGGTCTGGAGTCACATGGAGACCAGACCAGGTAAGGACGACAGATTTCCTTCCCTTAAGGAACCAGATGGTTTCTATGGCAATCGACAATGGTTTCATGGTCACCTTATAGACTTTAATTGCAGATTTTTATTGAATTCAAATTTCACGATCTTTCATGGTGGGTATCGAACCCGGATCCCCGGAGCATGATTCTGGGTCTCTGGATTCAAACAATATTTTTATGAAGTTAAAAACCTCTACATTTATATCATGCTTTATCACCTCCTCAGGACAAGCCAAAGCAGTTTACAGCCCAGGAACTACTTTGAAGTGCAGACAGTATTGTTATATTGGTGAACACAGCTTTCAATAGGGAGGGAGATGGCAATAGGTCTCATCGACCACATTTTCTGCCACTACCCATGGAGTAAATTTTTGGCCATTGTGTCAGCTAATTAAATTGGTTTGAACTGAGACAGCCTAATCCAACGTGAGTGAGAGTCAGGGAAGACCAGTGCTTCACTATCAATGCTAATTTATCGTTCATAATCACGGCAACATGGATATTGCACCTAAAATTCAACCGTGACGGGGCAGAAGTCAATCCCCAGGTGTGTTCCGATATACATTCAGAACAATACGCATTTTAAGTCTAATTGATAAACTAGATCATTCTCTAACTCATTTCAAAAAATTATTTGTATCAATAAAGTGCCCTTGACCGGACATCTCAAAGAGTTTAACAGCCAGTGAGGTATTTTGGAAGTGTAGTCACTTGCAATATAGAAAACGTGACAGCTAATTTGTGCACAACAAACACACACAAACATCACTGTGGTAATGACTAGTTAATTTGTTTTTGTCATGTTGATTGAGGGATAAATAATGGCCAATACTCTACGGATAATTCCACTACTCTTCTTCAAAATAGTGCCTTGGGATCTTCCACATTCCCAATCAGGCAGATGGGGCCTCAGTTTAATGTCTTATCCAAAAGACCATGGGTGGTATTCTCCGAGCCCGCGCTCGATGGGCCGATGCCCGCCGAGTTCCGCTGAGTCCTGCTGGTGTCGTTCGCGTGTGGCCCTACCCAGCGGGACCTCAGCATTCTGGCTGCAGGGGCCGTCCTGGTGGGGGGCGGGTGAGCCAATTCCGGGGGGGCCTCCACGGTGGCTAGGCTCGCGATCGGGGGCTACCAATCAGCGGGCACACTCATTCTGTGGGGGCCTAAGTTCCTCTGCACCGGGCCCCTGTAGGGCTCCACCATATTGCCCAGGGGCTGGCGCGGAGACGGCCGTGGCGTGCATGCGCGGACCTGCGCCGGCCGAGTACGGCTGGCTTTCGGCGCCGGAGACGTGCACAGCAATCCGGTGCCATTCTAGCCCCCGAGGAAGGGATGAATGACTGGGCCTGGAGGCCCGTTGACGCCGGCGTCGTTCGGGCCGGTTTTGACGCCGGCACCAACACTTGGTCGGGATTTTGGAGAATCCCGGCCTTTATGTCCAAAAGCACAGCACTCTCTCAGTGCCGCACTGGAGTGTAACCTCAAGCCCTGGAGAGCGATTTAAACCTTAAACCTAATGATTCAGAGGTGAGAGTTCACCCCACTGAGCCATGCTGACACTCTAGGAAGGGTGCCTTAGTTTACATCTTATTTATTGCTACAAAAACAGATGCTGGAGTTTGCTATTAATTCTATCAAATCTGAAATCCATTTGTGAGTTCCAGGGCGAGGTTCTCCGGCCCCGCCCGGAGGCCGGAAATTCCCGCCGAGATCAATGGACCTTTACATGGTCAGCATCCCACCCATGGCGATCTTGCGGAAGAATCCAGCCCCCAGATCAAGTCAGTAAACAGACGGTGAGCTCTGCACACCAATCAGAAGTAACAGCCATTGTCCTCTTATAGCTTCTCTGTTATGTTTTATGCCTCAGAGAAAAGCTAGAATACTAGAGCTGTGGTGCACTGTTGAGGCTGTATAAGGTTCTGGTCAGACACCATTTGGAATATTGTGAGCAGTTTTGGGCCCCGTATCTAAAGAAGGATGTGCTGGCCTTGGAAAGGGTCCAGAGGACGTTCACAAGAATGATCCCCAGAATGAAGGACTTGTCATATGAGGAGACTTGAGGACTCTGGATCTGCACTCAATGGAGTTTAGAAGGATAAGGGGGACTTCATTGAAACTTACAGAATACTGCGAGGCCTGGGTACAGTAAATGTGGAGAAGATATTTCAATTAGGAGACTGAAGGGATGGAGATAAGAACAAATTTCTTTAGCCAGAGGGTGGTGAATCTGTGGAACACTTTTCTGCAGAAGGCTGTAGAGGCCAAGTCACTGAGTGTCTTTAAATCAGAGATGGAACAAAGAACATAGAACATTACAGCGCAGTACAGGTCCTTCGGTCCTCGATGTTGCGCCGACCTGTGAAACCACTCTAAAGCCCATCTACATTATTCCCTTATCATCCATAAGTCTATCCAATGACCATTTGAATGCCCTTAGTGTTGGCGAGTCCACTACTGTTGCAGGCAGGGCATTCCACGCCCTTACTACTCTCTGAGCAAAGAACCTACCTCTGACATCTGTCCTATATCTATCTCCCCTCAATTTAAAGCTATGTCCCCTCGTGCTAGACATCACCATCTGAGGAAAAAGGTTCTCACTGTCCACCCTATCTAATCCTCTGATCATCTTGTATGCCTCAATTAAGTCACCTCTTAACCTTCTTCTCTCTAACAAAAACAGCCTCAAGTCCCTCAGCCTTCCCTCATAAGATCTTCCCTCCATACCAGGCAACATCCTGGTAAATCTCCTCTGCACCCTTGCCAATGCTTCCAGATCCTTCCTATAATGCGGCGACCAGAATTGCACGCAATACTCCAAATGCGGCCGCACCAGAGTTTTCTACAGCTGCAACATGACCTCATGGCTTTGAAACTCAATCCCTCTACCAATAAAAGCTAAAGCACTGTACGCCTTCTTAACAACCCTATCAACCTGGTGGCAACTTTCAGGGATCTATGTGCATGGACACCGAAATCTCCCTGCTCATCCGCACTACCAAGAATCTTACAATTAGCCCAGTACTCTGTCTTCCTGTTATTCCTTCCAAAATGAATCACCTCACACTTTTCTGCATTAAACTCCATTTGCCACCTCTCAGCCCAGCTCTGCAGCTTATCTATGTCCCTCTGTAACCTGCAACATCCTTCCGCACTGTTCACAACTCCGCCGACTTTAGTGTCATCTGCACATTTACTCACCCACCCTTCTACGCCCCCCTCCAGGTCATTTATAAAAATTATTAACAGCAGTGGCCCCAAAACGGATCCTTGTGGTACACCACTAGTAACTGAACTCCAGGCTGAACATTTCCCATCAACCACCACCCTTTTTCTTCTTCCAGCTAGCCAATTTCTGATCCAAACTGCAAAATCACCCTGAATCCCATGCCTCCGTATTTTCTGCAATAGCCTACCATGAGGAACCTTATCAAACGCTTTACTGAAATCCATATACACCACATCAACTGCTTTACCCTCGTCCACCTGTTTGGTCACCTTCTCAAAGAACTCAATAAGGTTTGTGAGGCATGACCTACCCTTCACAAAACCGTGTTGACTATCGCTAATCAGATTATTCCTTTCCAGATGATTATAAATCCTATCTCTTATAAACTTTTCCAAGACATTGCCCAGAACAGAAGTAAGGCTCACTGGTCTATAGTTACCGGGGTTGTCTCTACTCCCCTTCTTGAACAAGGGGACAACATTTGCTATCCTCCAGTCTTCTGGCTCTATTTCTGTAGACAATGATGACATAAAGATCAAGGCCAAAGGCTCAGCAATCTCCTCCCTAGCTTCCCAGAGAATCCTGGGATAAATCCCACCCGGCCCAGGGGACTCATCTATTTTCACACTTTCCAGAATTGCTAACACCTCCTCCTTATGAACCTCAAGCCCTTCTAGTCTAGTAGCCTGTATCTCAGTATTCTCCTCGACAACATTGTCTTTTTCCTGTGTGAATACTGACAAAAAATATTCATTTAGCGCCTCTCCCATCTCCTCGGGCTCCACGCACACCTTCCCACTACTGTCCTTGACTGGCCCTACTCTTACCCTAGTCATTCTTTTATTCCTGACATACCTATAGAGAGCTTTAGGGTTATCCTTGATCCTACCTGCTCATGTCCCCTCCTGGCTCTTCTTAGCTCTCTCTTTAGGTCCTTCCTAGCTAACTTGTAACTCTCGAGTGCACTAACTGAACCTTCACGTCTCATCTTTAGATAAGCCTCCTCCTCTTGACAAGTTATTCAACTATTTAGTGAACCACGGTTCCCTCGCTCGACCACTTCCTCCCTGCCTAACAGGTACATACTTATCAAGGACACGCAGTAGCTGTTCCTTGAACAAGCTCTACATTTCAATTGTGCCCATCCCCTGCAGTTTCCCTCCCCATCCTATGCATACGAAGTCTTGCCTCATTGCATCATAATTGCCTTTCCCCCAGCTATAACTCTTCCCCTGCGGTATATACCTATCCCTTTCCATCGCTAAAGTAAACGTAACCGAATTGTGGTCACTATCACCAAAGTGCTCACCTACCTCCAAATCTAACACCTGTCCTGGTTCATTACCCAGTACCAAATCCAATGTGGCCTCGCCTCTCGTTCGCCTATCTACATACTGTGTCAGGAAACCCTCCTGCACACATTGGACAAAAACGGACCCATCTAAAGTACTCGAACTTTCCAGTCAATATTTGGAAAGTTAAAGTCCCCCATAACAACTATCCTGTTACTTTCGCTCCTATCCAGAATCATCTTTGCAATCCTTTCCTCTACATCTCTGGAACTTTTCGGAGGCCTATAGAAAACTCCCAACATGGTGACCTCTCCTTTCCTGTTTCAAACCTCAGCCCATACTACCTCAGTAGACAGGTCCTCATCAAACGTCCTTTCTGCCACCGTAATACTGTCCTTGACTAACAATAGGGAAACTTACTTTCCCGACAGACCCCTGGCCACTGCTCCCGCCAAAAATCTGAAGGATAGATAGATTCTTGATTGACAAGGGGATCAGGGGTTACAGTGAGAAGGCAGGAGAATGGGGATGAGAAACATATCAACCATGATTGAATGGCAGAGTAGACTTGATGGGCCGAATGGCCTAATTCTGCTCCTCTGCCTTATGGGGCTGGTTTTTCCATTTCAGCGGCTAAGTGGGGAGTCCCACCAGAGCAACCCAGGCATCGGAAATGCATCTTGAGCACGTCAATGCACTGCTTCCTGCACTCCTGGTTGCAATATGAGCGTTATTATAATGGTTTTCCACCTTGGTCTGGGACATCTGCACTGGCGTCATTAGCCATGACCTCAGCGGGGAATGCTTGACACCCATTGGCCAGGATGTAAATGTCGTGCACACTGCCTGGGTATCGGGCTGATGTGCATGATGTTCAGCCGCTGGACCCACACCAACTTCACATTCATCGAGTGGAACCTCTGACTATCTATGAAGGGGCAACCCATGTCAAACTGGTGCTTGGAGGGTGACATGCGTGCCATTGATTGCCTCCTGGACCTGGGGCATGCCAGCGATGGTGGCAAATCCAGCTGCCCGCATTTCATGTTGGACCTGGTCCATGTTGAAGGTGATGTAGTCCAATGTCCGGGCGTATAGGGGCTGGTTTAGCTACAAGGGGCTGGTTTAGCTACAAGGGGCTGGTTTAGCTCACTGGGCTAAATCGCTGGCTTTTAAAACAGGCCAGCAGCACGGTTCGATTCCCGTACCAGCCTCCCCGGACAGGCGCCAGAATGTGGTGACTAGGGGCTTTTCACAGTAACTTCATTGAAGCCTACTCGTGACAATAAAGCGATTTTCACTTTTTTTTTATAGGGCATCCGTAACAAAGTGGATGCACTTGTGTGCAGATGTTTGTGAAATCCCACACAGGCCCCGCTCAAGCCCTGGAATGAGCCAGTTCAGGGCGACCCTCACCTTGACAGCCACCGGGAGCGGGTGTCCTGATCCAAACCCCCATGGTGCTAAGTGCATCACCAGCTGGCACAGGTGGTGCAAGGTCTCCCTGGTGAGCCAAAGTCGGCAGCAGCACTTACGGTCCAGCAGCTCCATGAAGGACAGGCGCCGACAGTATACACACGGCCTGATGCAGCGCCACCTCCGCATCTCCTCCTCGGGCTTGTTGGATTTCCGGTGTTTGAGCCTCACCATCTGGCCCCTGCTCTTTTGGGGCAGGCTTCTCTTGCGCAGGGTCATCCCTGGGGGTGTGGAGGGGGGGGGGGGGGGGGGGGGGGGAGGCACAGAATGTCAGCAAGATGAGGAGTCCCTTGACTATTCCATGGCACCAGGTCACATGGTCACCCTGAGGTGTACTGCTACACCACCCTCAACATGCTCCCCTCCTCCTCCTCCCCCTCCACAGATCCCTTTGAGATGATGTAATCTGCACTGCACGCCAGTCCCCATCAGTGACTAGCACCTGGCCTGTGATGTGGTGATCCTCTATCTTCACTGCCTGTCCTGCCAAAAGGAGTACCGGTGGCTGCCGCAACCCATGTTAGCGATAGGCTCTGTGACCCCTGTTCCGTTTCTCCTCCAGTGGGGTCTACTGTGCTATCCCTCCAAGAGGGTGGCAACTGGTTGTGTGGTGGAGACGTTCATACTGTGCAGCCATTCGTCCCCATGCTAAGAGCCTAGTGTGCAGGCATGTCCTGCAGATGTGGATGAGTGAGGGATGTGTGCGTTCGCTGGGACCTAAAGCTGCAGTGTCATGTGGAGCCTGGGTTTTACACACAGGTTGTGACAGGGAGCTGGTCCAGATCCTTGGGCAGGATGGGAGGGATCGGAGGCTCGGAGGACAGGCTTGGATGCATCTCGTGACAATCGAGCTTCCATTAATAAAATCTATTCAGAGCTTTTAATTCTCCTCAAGTGATTAATCTCTTATGTACAGATTTTATTCAGCAGTCACATCAATAGTGCTTATATTTTATTAACAGTTTTACATGTTTTTAAAATTATCACAATATTCACCAGGTTTTTACTGATTTTCACATAACTTTTAGCTTAGCCATCTCAAATCAATTAAAGTTTTCCAACATGCTTTTGCTGATATAACAGATGTTGCGCTGGAAAAAAGATAATTGAACATACATTTTCTAATATTAAATGTTCCACATTGAGGCTCCATCGGAAAAGATGTTGAGGGCCAGAATTCTCCGGCCGTTGGGATTCTCTTTTCCCGCTGGCAGCGCAACCCCGCCCGCAGGTTTCCGGGCGGCATGGGGTAGCTTCAATGGGAAATCCTATTGACGAGTGACAGGAAGAGAGAATCCCATCACCAGTTACCAGAGAATCCAGCCCATCTTCTTAGAATGAAGGAAGATGCGAAGCACTCATATACCAAAGTATAAAAACGTGTTTGCAACTGAGTTAGACCTCCATAGTGACCAGGATCTATGTTCATTGTTGAATTTAATCAGTACAGTTGTTCTTTTCCAATAACTTGTTCGGCCCCTAATGAATTAATATTAAATACAATCGAACAAAAATGGCTCCATTGTTTCAGGGAGGTTCAGGTTCAGCTTGTCATGCTTGAGAAATGCAGGATTCAACTCGCCAGTGTGAGTCAGGACTGCCTCTCATTGCCACCGCTCCATATGCTCTTCACCATTTAGCTTCACTATTACTGGGAGGTCAAAAGAAAATTCAAAGGACATTGTCTCCACTGACCCGTTACGCTATGGAGAACAGCATAAGTTATTGTCCATGTTTATACAGAATCAAACGACTTGACAGCAAATCAAAAAGAGCGTGAAGTCCACGGATCAAAGTGACCTTGTTTCAAATGCAATGTTTTGAGAAACCCAGCAGATATGGCACAATTTACATCCAGCAATGGGGTAAGCTTCATTAAAAAACCTCACCGCTCAGATTCTATTCCTTCTAATTGCATATTCATAAGTTCTTATTTCTGTTCAGCTAGTTTAAACAGTAATGATATTGAGCTACTTGTCCTTGACAACAACATTAGCCTACTTTGAAATGTTCATGTCTTTAAAAATAAAATCATTAATTATTGAATCGAAGTGCGTGTTATAAATATGGATCTGATCTGAATTATTTCTCAACTAGTGTGCAAACTACAAATTTATTTAAAAAGCAGATGCAAAATGGACTGTGGGCCTTGTCAAATTGCATTTGTTAGCCAACACTGAGGGTTGGGAAATACTGGCAGCGGAATACTCCGTTTGAGAGACGGAAGTGCTGATGCCGGGACTGAATAGTGAGTGTTCTACGTAGACAAAAGTGATGCCACCCTGGAGCAATTCAAGACCCGTTGATGGGCCAAGACCGGCGCCCTGTGTAACTAGTGCAATTCCAATGCATGATGACACCTGATTCGCTGGGGTCAGGACTAGCACTCGGGGGCCTGACAAGCTGCAGCCGTATTTAAGCTCTCCACTCCCCACACACACTCATTCCAGCAAACAACATGGCAGCCCAAAGAGCTGGATGCCATGGAGGAGAGGCGGGGCACCTTGTTCCCCAGGATGGGAAGGTGACTACCACCCACAGACGTCAACCGGGCCTGGGAACAAGTGGCAGAGGCCGTGAACACCATGGGCTGCACCGCCGGAACCAGCCATAGTGTCACAAGAAGCTGCGCAACCTCCTCAGAGGGCCAGGTTGAGTAACCGGCCCCGTGCTCCTGGCACCACCCCCATTCCACACCTCCTACACCCATAGCCCACGCCCCTCCACATGCACTCCCAACCAACTTGCACTACAAGAGACTTTTGAGAGACACTTGTTCTGTATTTTTGTAGATAGTAACTTTGTTAATTGAAGAATGTTAATCAGAAAATTAAAGGGGGTAGGATGTGGTTGTGTGCCCCTTTCAGTGGGTGATGTCTTGGAGGGTCATTTGACCTGATCAGCCAATGGGTCCAGAGTGTGCGAACCCTGGAGGCAGAGTACTGGTTTCTCAAGAAATTAAGATTTCGGAGCCTTCGGAGCTTTTATTTCATTCTCTGTATATAGATTCTTACTTTAGTAAACCATTCATTTGTTAATCTACCTGGTGGTTGCCGGTCTGTCTGGACACTACACAGTCCAAACTTGTGCACAATATTTTCATAGAATTTACAGTGCAGAAGGAGGCATTTCGGCCCAACGAGTCTGCACCGGCTCTTGGAAAGAGCACCCT